>NC_044988.1:84967646-85084862 GCF_008728515.1 Papio anubis | reverse complement strand
TTTCTTTCTTTCTTTCTTTCTTTCTTTCTTTCTTTCTTTCTTTCTTTCTTTTTCTTTCTTTCTTTCTCTTTCTTTCTTTCTTTCTTTTTTTCTTTTTCTTTCTTTCTTTCTTTTTTTCTTTTTCTTTCTTTCTTTCTTTTTTTCTTTTTCTTTCTTTCTTTCTCCCTTCCTTCCTTTCTTTCTTTTTCTTTCTTTCTTTCTTTCTCCCTTCCTTCCTTCCTTTCTTTCTTTTTGTTTTTTCTTTCTTTTTCCTTCCTTCCTTCTTTCTTTCTTTCTTTTCTTTTCTTTCTTTCTTTCTTTCTTTCTTTCTTTCTCTCTTTCTTTCTCTCTCTCTCTTTCTTTCTCTCTCTTTCTTTCTTTCATTGGCTTTCGTTTTTACAAATATTAAATGTGAAAAGGCCAGAATTTGCCTTAAAATATGATACCGTGTGTGGAGTGTCTACTACATGACAGGCCTTGAACATTCACAGTTTAACATACAACAGTCTTGTAAATATATTATCATGGCCCCATTTACAAGAGAGGATGTGAAGGCACAGAGAGTACAAATTGTGTAGTCTGTATATGAGCTGAGATTTAAATCCAGGTTAGTATAACTCTAAGCCTGTTATAATGGGTTTAGTGAAACCCAAAATTCAAATCTACCTGAAACTTGTAAATGTGACCTTATTTGAAAAGAGGGTCTTTGCAGCTCTTGATCTGAGGTCATCCTGGATTACCTGGATGGGTCCTGAATCCAGTGAAAAGTGTCCTGACAGGATACAAAAGAAAAGATATGGGATATGGTTTGCCTGTGTCTTCGCTGAAATCTCACTTGAGTTGTAGTTCCCATAAACCCTACATGTCGAAGGAAGGGACCTCATGGGAGATAATTGAATCATGGGGACGGTTACCGCCATGCTGCTGTTCTTATGATAGTGAGTGAGTTCTCATGAGGTCTGATGGTTTTACAAGTGGCTTTTTCCCCTTTAGTTTTGCACTTCTCCTTCCTGCAATCCAGTGAAGAAGGGTGTGTTTGCTTCCCCTTCCACCATGATTGTAATACTTCCTGAGGCCTCCTCAGCCAGAGAGAATTGTAAGTCAATTAAATCTCCTTCCTTTATAAATTAACCAGTCTTGGGTAGTTCTTTATATCAGCATGAGAATGGACTAATACAGACACATAGAGAAGATGATGTAAAGATAGAGGCAGAAAACTGGAATGATGTGTCTGTAAGTCAAAGAATGCCAAGGATTTCTGGCAGCTCTTAAAAGCCAGGAGAGAAGCATGAAACAGATTCTACCTCAAAGCCTCCAGAAAGATTCCACTCTGCTGACACCTTGATTTTAGACTTCTGCCCACCGACCTATGAGAGAATAAATTTCTGTTGGCTTATGCCACCAAGTTTGTGATAATTTGTTATGACATCCCTAATAAACGAATACCTTTCTTTTGCACATCTTATGGCTTCTTACATATACTTTTGTTTGTTTTGCTTCCCTTTCAGTCTCAAGGCTTGTCCCAACAGGAAGATTCTATAGATAATGGATAAAAAGGAATTAAAAGAAAACATCCCATATCTGATGGCTATTTTCAAAGCCATTTCTGGATCAGTTGATTCCATTACACAAGCAAGAATTCTTAAAATGAATTTCCTTGGAAAAATGAGAGGAAGCACCCCTAATAAATTACAAGCCATTGCTCCAGTTGCTTTTTGTTAAGAAAAAAAAGAACAGACCACTGAAATGATTCATAAATCATGTGATTTTAATACTGATGATACCATACAGAACTTTGTTGTTTACCAGGACTTTTATTTCACATGCATGATCTCATATCATTCCCAAGTCAAGCCTATATTTTTTGTGTTATTTTATTCATAAAAATACAATGGATCAGTGAGTTACCTGCTCAGGGCACCATGATTAGTATGTGTCAGAATAGGGACTTAAGCTCAGCTCACTTGCTAAAATGTTTTTACCATTATGAAAGAAAGGCACAATCCTCTTGTATTCTTGATGGAGAAGTGACTTACTTGCTGAACCTTTTGTAGAAGTAGAAGAGAGGCCACAAGACAATTGGAAGGATTACACTCCAGACTTTTGCTTTTCTTATCTGGTCTGGTTCAAAGCATTTTCTGAATAAAGAAACATTTTATTGTGTGAGGCATTTTGGAATTCAAAATTGGGATTAAAGCCATAAAACTACCAGATGTTTTGGAGCAAAATCTCTAAATATGCTAGAGAATGTACTGTGATGCCTGCCATTTGAACACACTTGAGACACAGACTTGGAGGAGGAGCCTCATCTTTCTAGTTTCTACCAGTGGTCATATTCAGGATAGTGCTAAAATGGGAGTAGGGGGAACACTTTAAAGCTTATGGCATTTGTGCATTTTTTCCTGCCTTTATAATTTGACACTATCCCTGAAACATAGAAGATATTGTCTTCATTTTACAGGTGAGGAAACTGAGGTTTAGAGGAATCTAATGACTTACCCAAGGTAACACAGCAAGAAAAGCTTCGTGGCCGGGGTTCTGATTCTGGATTTACACACTCCTCATTCCACCATACTTTGTAATGGAATCACACTGTAGAGGTAAATTTAATTCCTGTTAATGGACCAGAAATTGTACGAAGTGTCATCTGCAGGGTAGGATGCTGAGGACAGAAATCATTAATGGCTCCAAGTAGATCACAGTCAAGTAGGAGAAAAGGGGAAAAATGCCTCAGCACAGTACCTACATTACAACTACCATTCTGAAGTCAGTTGTCCCTCCTTATGTGTAGGGAATTGGTTAAACAACCTTGAGAGTATACCAAAATCCAAGTATGCTCAAGTCTGTGTTATAAAATGGTGTACTATTTGCATATAATGTATTCACTTCTTCTGTATACTTTAAATCATTTCTTGATTATTTATAATACTTAATACATTGTAAATGCTTTGTAAATAGGTGTTTAACTCTATTGTTTAGAGAAAAAAGACCAATAATGAGTCTGTATATGTTCAGTAGAGATGCAATTATTTTTTACTATTTTCAACCTATAATTGAATCTATGGATATGGAACTCATGGATACAGACAGCCAACTTTCCTTACAATTTTAATAGTTTATACCTGACCCTTTACCATCAGCTCTATATAGTTAGGCATGTACTCTGTACTATCTAGCATGCCAACTAGAAACAACAAGGTTCTGACTATTAGTAATTAATACAATACAGAAATGTACTAGCTGTTTTATTTAGAATGCTGATAATTGACAATTCCAGGGCTGGTTCTGGGGCTCAATGATGCCATCAAGGACCTAGGTTTTTATCTATGTGCTTTTTATCTCATGGTTGTAGAACAGCTACTCCAGCACCAGACCTCACATACTAGTGTCCTAAAGCAAGGCAAAAAGAGTTCTGTAAAATGGTTCTCTTTTTATCACAGACTTACTTTGAGCCAAGCATTGTACTTCTCTTATTTAATTTTCTTTCTTTTTTTTTTTTTTGAGATGGAGTCACTCTGTTGCCCAGGCTGGAGTGCAGTGCCGCGATCTCGGCTCACTGCAAGCTCCGCCTCCTGGGTTCACGCCATTCTCCTGCCTCAGCCTCCTGAGTAGCTGGGACTACAGGCGCCCGCCACCGCGCCCGGCTAATTTTTTGTATTTTTTAATAGAGACGGAGTTTCACCATGGTCTCGATCTCCTGACCTTGTGATCCGCCCGCCTCGGCCTCCCAAAGTGCTGAGATTACAGGCGTGAGCCACCGCGCCCGGCCATTTAATTTTCATTGAAACAAAACAACTTTGAGAATATCATATTTTCTACACCTTACAGGTAAGGCAACTAGAGGGGTCATTCAATTTGTCCCAGGTATAAGCTCAGAATTCAAACTCAGGTCCAAAATGTTCTGAAGGATAGGGCTTTAACCATCAAGATGCTATAAAACTTGCTTTGCTAAACATGATAACCCCATTAAGGTAAAATTCATACATTAATCATGTATTTGTAGGCTTATCATATAGTGGTTCAAACAGTTATTAAAATTTATTTCCCTCATTCATTTTATAGACAAGGACACTGTAGCACAGAAGAAAATCTTTGAAAGTCATACCACTGTTTAGTGGAGAGCCAGGTCCCAGACCTCAACTCACGTCTCCTGGTCTGCCTTTCTCCTTTTACCACCTTGGTTTCATTCTATTTATGCCTAGGATGGGATGGGCCTAAGATGAGTATACGCTTTATATGTTTCAGTGAGAAGGTGGGGAAAGGGAAGCAGAGAGGGATGTACTTTGCTGCCATATATCAGGCAAGGCTCCAATACCAAGAATTTCCCTCCCTTTCCCATGAGAAACTGTCAGGAAAGAAACCACTTCAAGATGCTGCTATCTTCCTATGCAGGGGGTGAGGGTGGGAGGGAAGGAAAAAGAGTGAAAGAAAAGAAAGTAAAAGAGAGCCTAGAATGTCTTTCCATCTACATTACCAGAAAAACCACTCTTTTAACCATTGCTTACCTGCTTACATCAGATGAGAGACTTTTTAAAATCATTTTTTCTTTTTCTTTTTTCTTTTCATACCTTCACTTCCTGAGGTTTAAGACAGTGCTGGTGAACATAAGCAAACGATGTGGAACAGTGTGCTTAGGTTTGCCCGGGCTGAGAGAATCATTCCTCTAATGTTCTTTCTATTCTTTTCTCATTTTTTTTCTCATTGTTGGCTACGCTATTGTCACTTTCTCTGCACTGAAATCTTTCCAAGGCTCATGATTCCTTAAGTCTTATGTATGGTCCATAGAAAACAGACTCATAATTCCTTGTTTTGATAGCAATTTTCAGTTAGCTTGGACCCTGGTGATCTTCTCCAAGGTCCTGTGATTTTTGTTGCCTCATTGAATGTAACTGATGAATTTGGGTGGGGGATGGAGTTGAACCTAATAAAGAATTGTACTTCCATAATGGAAAACAAAAGCCAATAATATTTTTACATACATTCTGAAAAATTGAAACTATAGAGAGAATGTAGCATGCATATTGAGGTCTTAAATCAGCCTAATTTGCCAGACAAATTAGGTAATTAACAAAGGTCTTCTTAAAGGGTCATTAGCAAAGTAAGATTTGAACATGCGACAATTACAATACATGTTTTTCTCATAAAACAGCCAACATGATGACTAGTAATTAACCTCAAAACTGACAGAGCATTATTCCTTCTGTTTCTTTCCTAAGCAAAATTGTGCCAAAATGTCAAGGAAATCCCCAGGGATCTGTTAATTTTCTCAGTGCAAATTAATTTTATGTATTTATTATTTATACCATACATTTGACCAAACAAAATCTATCTGGCGTCTCAATGGTAATAATGTCAGTATCTTGAAATCTTATTTCTCACAATCTATAGCAAAATGATTTCAAGTCATATCTCCTACTTACAGAGACAATATGTCTAGTTTCCTTTTCATAGAACAGGAGCTCTAGATAATATACTGTGTTTATTAAATGGAAAGTAACTAGCATTTTTTGAGCACATATAAAGTGCTAGGTATGAAACTAGACGACTTTTTCAGTTCATTTCATTCTTCCAACAACCTTATAAGGTAGGTTTTATTAATCCCATTTCATGGGTAAGAACCCTGAGGATTAGAGGAAAGTAAAATTATTGGAATAGGATCCGTCTGGTTTGTAATCCTGTGCTTTCTTTTACACCACAGTGTATATGCACACACACTTACAAACATGTACTTTAAGCCCATTTATACTTTGCACTGAAATTCTTCGAATATGACTGTAAGGTAGAGCATGAAAAATGATCCATTTAGGTTGAGTCCTTCTAGAGTCACGCATTCAGAAGTCAACAAATGCAAGGCATACCATTGTCATTTGTGATACTTTCCAAATATCTAAGTGTATCTGTGAGAGATATAGCCTGTGCTAGCTTGATGACACTCATTGCGTAGGCTAGCCATGAACCTTTCCGAAGAATGTGGAGAAGGAATGGCAAACAAAATGTGGCTGCATCCTGTCCATCTTCTTAGGTTGCCTGGATGTTTCTTCCTCCAGGAATCGTTCCGACTGCCAACTGAGTGTTTCTTTTTCCCTGAATTCCCTTTTTTAGAGCAATGTTGCTACCACACTCATATACACACAGATTATCTGGAACATACGTCAAAATGCAGTAGGTCTAAGATGGTGTCTGAGACCCTGCATTATCAAGCTTCCAGGCAATACAGGTGCTGCTAGTCCATAACGTACTCCTTGAATATAGCAAGAGTTTCAAGCACTCTCCACTTCTTGACTTATCTGATTTTTTTTTTAAATTTATAGGCCTTACTTCTCCGACTGAATTATTGTCATTTTCTTGGTAATCTGATTGCAGTTTTAAAAATTCATGTTCAAGAACCTCCCTGAACAATCTAAATGGACATTCAGTGACACTATCACATACACTTGTTTTAATTATCAGACTGGGATTTATCCTCTCTCTCCACACCCCTATCCCTGCCCACACACATTATAGAGTAAGAGCGTAATTTTTTTTCAGCTGGAACCCACACATTAAATGATTACGTGATACATAGTAATCAAACTCTTTTTTTCTTACTACCAATTTCATTTTCTTTGTAGTTAATGTAAGATTCTACCATAAACATGGTATGGTAACTGTAATAGTTTTCTGTGTTCTATAAAGTTCATTATTTTTGTAGTTTATAGGAGAGCAGTTAGGCTGAATTGAGGGCTACTAACCAAAAATGCCATATTAAACGAAAAGTTTTGTGTATGGATATGAGTGTCTGTGTAAGTATAAAATATGCATAGTATAAAACATAAATATATATATATATTTTTCCACTTGGATTCCTAGCCTATCTGTGCTGTTTTTTGAGATTCTTGATTAAAATTAAGTAAAGCACAATCTTTTTCCTGAGAAGAAAAATCCAGTATTGATTTTTCTTTATTGACCAATCATACATTGCAGCATAAATATTTATGATGGCTGCACATAATAAAAAAAATAAGTTAAATACCACAGAGGAAAATGAAATGTAAATGGGAAAGGATTCCTCGTGGGTAATACATCACTTTATAATCTTATGTTACTCTAAGAAGCACCTAACAGCTTTCTAGAATCAATGCTCAGATTACAAGACCTTCATCATCACAAACAGACATTTGCAATTTGGTCTCCTGTCCTCTTGGGGCTTACCCATGTCAGGTTTATTTGGCGATTTAGCAAGTGAAATACAATATATATGCAAAGCCCTTCTAAAGTGGCCAGGTGTTTAAATTGAACTCTTCTAATATTTTAGAGCATTTTTGTAGACTCCCCAAATGTCAGAGTTGAAAGGAGCCATAGAGATCATTATTCCATGGTTCTTACTTTATGGTGGGGGGAAAGAAAGTACAGAGAGGAAAAGTGCTGGTCTGAGATCACATACAGCACACTGTTAGTTGAGCAAGAATTGTATGTGGCTCCCAGTCTTTCAGTACAGTGTCTCTCCTGAGCAAGTCTGTAATTTTGCAGAGCTGAGAGTGATGTGGAAAGGGCAGCAGGGATGCAGTATGAGTAGGGTGTGGATAGCTCAGATTATAAAAGATGAATTTTCCTTAAATACTTAGCCAGGCAGGTTTAAAATTCCAAAGGACACAGTAAAACAGTAAACAGCAGCTCTATTTTTTTCTGGAGTTGTTAATGACTTGGTTGGAATATACAGAGACAGCCATTTGGTTGGACATCAGTTTCTGTCTTATTGATCTCAGAAGGCTGGTGAATGATACTGAAGGGTTTTGAGTGTCAATCTCTAAAAGTCTTTAAGTGGTAGTCACAAAGATCTTTAAGAAAAAGTGCGTCCTCACTGCCACCGTCTTTTCCATTACTTAGTCTTGTGAGGCCAGTAACTTCCATTTTTATAGACTCAGGCCCTTTTTGGTAATTCAAGAAGATGGAAGACAGGATACCCCAGTGAATATTATCTACAGGAGTTAGAGATTCTAAATGTACAATGCACACGTGTTTGAATGTGAGCAATATTAGTAAATTAAAATTTATGTCATACAGTTAAAAATACAGTACGCATTTATCTTCTACATATTATTTATGGGAAAGAGAAAGAGAACATAGGACTTCTGGCTTTTTTATTATCTTTCAGTCTCCTCCCAATTATTATAGCAGGAAATACATAACGCCTCCCTTCTTTGTCATCAACCTCCTTAAACATGCTTACTGAACAAGATTCTCAAATGGCAAAAGGTTATGAAAATACACTTCAGTGAGATAACTTCAGGGATCAGACATATATCTAAACTGGGTAGAGATTATAAATCCTGTATTCAAAACTGTTATGTTTGTCCTCAAAAAGAAGTGCTTTTTGGGTGAAATATGTGTGTGTCTGTGTGTGTGTGTATAAATATATATATATATATATATATATATACCTGCATATATACCTGCATGTATATATTTTTAAAGAAAAGAGCAGAAGAAAGTAATAGCTGCTATCTTGCATCAAAAATGCAAATATTCATGGTAACTTGAGTATTCATACCAGGTCAGCAATCCAATGCAGTTTGAGAGTTAAAAGAACTCCCTCGATAGCTCTAAAACCAGAGTCCGGATGACGAGAAGGATACCTGATGTTTGAATTGCCTTTGCAACTACATTTTTTAGGGCGTTCAAATTGCTGCTCGCTAACATTTACAGTTCTCTGCAGCCATAATATACCTCCATGGGATTTGAAAGGAGATCAAAGAAGCAAGAAAGATATTTCTATTCCCAAATTCTTACTAGGAAAAGATCGGTACATGTCAAATAGCTTTTAATGTCCGCAAACCCAGTTCTGTATACACACAAGGTCATTTCCATTAGTAAAACCTACACTTTTCTCACCGAAAATCTGTTCAACTCCAAAGAGGAAAGAAACTCTGCTGTGAATGTTAATAGTTATAGATGTTAGCCTTCAAAGGAACTTTCTCAACATTTTAAGTCCCTTTCCCATTGGTTACAGAATATAAACATGCCTTTTATTAAGAGAACTTGCTCTACATAAATTCCTACTTTTGCTTAAGAAATTGAAGTAGGCGCAGGAAAAGTAGAATATTTTAAAGAAAGGATTTTTCACTTTGTAAACAAGCCTTGACAAATTTCAGAAAAGCATACCGTATGCATAGCATATCTCTTCTCTAATATCCACATTGCACATATATTAAAATTCAACAGAAGCAAAAGTAAACAAATTAAAATGATTTTGTCTACAGAGGAGGGAGGAGACAAATAGAAGGTACAAATAAAATCTAGATTTCTCTGAATGTATCTCATTTTGTAAATTTTACTTTGGAGACATGGTAAATATATTACATCATTCTAAAAAATAAATCAAAAGAAACCTGGAAATATATAAAAATCGAAAGCAAAACATAATAAATGGATGTGTGTATTCAGTTGGTGACAAAGACACACACGGACAATTTATTTTAGTTGACTATAAAGCACAATAAAGTGTAAATATATACCAAGAACAAAATAAAATGCAAGAAACTTCTTAACTTGCTTTCAGCAGTCATATTGATAGTAGAAACATTGGCTTTTATTCTAATATTATTAGCTATTTTATTTGGATAAAACATATAAGTGCTTGGGAACCAAAATTTTTCATCAGATAATTTAAAATCAAGATATTAAGCAAACCCCAAATTACCTGATTTTGAATTAGAAATAGTACAACCTTGTGAAATATTTTGTCTTAAAAATATAGATATTTCCTAGTTCTGTCCAAAGAAAAGCATTAGAAACAACGTTTGACCAGTACTAACCAGTAGCAAGAAGTCCCTCTAAGTTCCAGGAGACTGCTTCAAGATGTCAGTTCCCACTAACGCGAACAAGGACACCTTGAAGAAATGATTAATTACTTCCGGATCTGGTGTCAGAAACTTATGAGATGAGCCTGAGATATTGTATCATACCTAGAAAGCAACTCTATTAAGAAATGAGAATATGTCAAAAGGACTTAGGAGTTCCCCAAAAATATTCTCAGGAGTTGGCCAAAAAGTGGGAGAGTTTGGGCCACAAAAAAGACTAATTGAAATAGATTAAAACATATACAATTTTTTATAATCCATGAGTTCATAAGGATACCTTTAAACAAAAATCACAAACTCACATTTTTCACCTTTGTATGAGCCAATATATTCTGAAAACTTCTAAACAAGAAGTAAAAATGCAATTATTAATTCATCTTCTCCATAAGAACTGTATCTTATGTATCCAAATATTTATGGAAGAAAAATATTTCTTTATAGAACAATTGCCGCTATTAAACCCAGGGGTAATAATAGAATCTCAACATTTTGGCATCTCTCATGAAATAATAATAAATCTAGACAATGAACATTCATGGATTTTAAAACCTTAGGTGAAATGCCAATGAGGAACTTTCAAAAGTTTAATCATCATTTAGCTCCTACTTGTAAGTGAGAATATGCAGTATTTGGTGGAGAGTTCTGTATATTAGCTAACTGATAAGAGCATATGGACACATAGAGGGGAACAACACACACTGGGGCGTATCGGAAGGTCAAAGGCAAGAGGAGGGAGAGGATCAGAAAAAATAACTGATGAGTACTAGGATTAATATCCGGGTGATGAAATAATCTGTAGAGCAAATCCCCATAACACAAGTTTACCTGTGTAACAAACCTGCACAGTTACCTCTGAACTTAAAGTTAAAAGTCTGACATTGTGGAAAGATTAAAAAAAAATGAGTAAGATAAATTAGTTAACACTAAGTTTGGAAACTTAAACGAGAAGCAAGAGACAAAAATTAATAATTCATAATAAATCTGATAAGGTCTAAAAATTGTTCAATCACATGGAAAACACTTGAATCAACTAATTAATCTTAACATCAGAAGAATAGACACCATCATCAAACATGAATTATCTTCTGATATGATGGAATAGGAACCGATATGCTGCCTCCTACAAAGTATTCAAACCTTACCAGTTCACAGAAAATACAAGACTAAAGTAAGATATTAAATAAAGATGCAATATAAAAATTCAGAATGAGAAAAATTCTGCAAGACAAAATATCAAGTTTCTACAACACACAAATTACATACAACCTCAGGTGCACAAGCACATACTCACAAAGAGGGATAAGAAAACTGTACATTAAAATACATTGCAGAGACATATCATTCAGATTAATTGTTTTAGATCTTGTTTGCATCCTGCCTTAACACAATGTGAAAATTATATATTTTAGACAATCAGGGAAATCTGAATACTGGGCACATATTTAACAACATTAAGGGATTTTTTTGGTATGATCTTTGTATTGTGGCTTTATTTTTCTGAAATATTCTTAATTTTAGATCTGTATATTGAAATATGTATGTTTGAATGACCAAGTGGTGTCTGCATTGGCTTCAAACTAATCCAGTAGTGTCTTGGGTAGAAGGGAGACAGGGGCAAGGAGACGGGGTGAATGAAACAAGATTAACAACATATTAAAACTAGTTAAAGTTAAGTAGTTATTATACTAATTTCTCTCTGTGTGTATATGTTTGAATATTTGAATGATAAAAAGTTTTTAAAATGGTAAAATAGGGTTTAACACATATTTCTTATAATGATAAACCACACTAAAGAATTAGTACATTTTTATAGTAAGTAATAGAAACCCAACTTAAACTAGGTTAAGCGAAAGGGGAAAAAAAAGGAAATGTATTTGATGTATTTGTTTAAATTACTGAAAGTTCCAGTGATGGAGCTGGCTCAGAAACTGAAGATTCAAATGTCAACTTGTTCCATTTCTTTTTCCTTTTAGCCCATCCCTGTCTCTCTGTATCCCCATCTTTCCTGTTTCCCTCATCCTCTCTCTCCTCTTGTTTCCACTTTTCTTTGTAACTCATTTCTCCTTACTGCAGCCAGCATTACTCTATGAGAAGAGGGAGAGAAATCCAATAATATACAATCCCAGTTTAGTATCCCTGGAAAAGACAGACACTCTCTCAGTGAAGGTCTTACTGGTTTCAAGAACGAAATTGAACTGAGTTATTATAAACCCCAGTCATGGCTCAATGACCTCTAGTCCACTTAAGGATCCTCTCTGGTTTACTTTATTCTAATTTTTGGCTCTTTCATCCCTAATTCTTATTATCATTTATTTTCCCTGACCCTTACAGAAAATATTGCCTCATTTTTTGGTTATAATATACTTTTCTATATAAGTACCTTTGTAAAATACATATTATGGTTTTGCATGCATATATACTTGCGATAAATAGCTCATCTGAAACTAATCTTTTGTGCCTTTAAAATATTGTTTTAAAAATAATTTTATTCGGGTGTATTTACATGCAGAAGATGCACAGTTCTTAAGTGTACAGTTAAATGAGTTTGACAAATGTCTATTCCCATGTAATGGACACCTTAGTCAAAACATAGAACATTTCCATCACTCTGGAAAATGTCCTTCTCTCCCTTTACAGTAAATCCCAAATTAGATGCAACTACTGTTATGATTTCTATTACCACAGATTAGTTTGCATGTTTAACTTCATAAACATGGAATCATATGGTACGTACTCCTTGATGTCTGGCGTCTTTTATTCCACTTAATGTTTGTGAGATTAATCCAAGTGTTTACCTATATAAGTAATTTTAAAATTATTATTTTGTCACTTATCAATATTCTACAGTAAAAGTATAACACTATGTTTTAAGAAAGGTATGTGTGCATCTAATTCCTTTCTTCTGACTACTTCATAGTATTGTGCAATAGGCACCCTGTATATTTTAATCATCCGATCCCCTGGTCACAGACACTGAGGTTGTCTCTCAACCCCTACCAGCAGAAAATAGTGCTGCGGTAAACATCTTTGAATCCATTCCCTTTGGGATCTGTGTGAGAATTGTTTGGAGCCAATAAACATTCTCATTTCATTTTAAAAAGTTGCTGTCTAGAATGCTCACATCAGTTTTCACTCTTCTTAGAAGCACTTCCAGGCATTGTTTACCCATATAATGGCCATGCATAACAATACAATAAGTTTAAAAATACTAACGAGTTTTCAATATTTAGAGCACCACTGTACAATAGAAATTTCTGGGATGAAGGAAATATTCCATATCTTCATTGTCCAAAATGGTAGCTACTCACTACATGTGGTTACTGAACACTGGAAATGTGACTAGTATCATTGAGACACTGAATTTTAAATTTAATTTTCATTAATTAGTCACCTGTGTTGGGTGGCTACCGTATTGGACAGTGTTCATTTCCAGTCCATCAGGAGGATGATATTAGACTTATATTCTGAGACTAGTGGGGAGTCACTGGAAAGAGTTTGAAGAGAATGGTATAATACAACTTGCACTTTAGATCATTCCAGCAGGGGTGGAGAATGAGTGAGTGGAGTGGTGTTAAACAGAAGTCAGAGAATATTAGCTGGAATGCTATTGTAGTGATCCTAGCTAGAGAAGATGGTGGCTTGTGTAAAAGCTGCAGGGCTTGAGAGAACAGACAGTCAAGAATTTAAGCAGAAACACTAATAGGGCTCACAGAGTGACTTCAATAGGGGATCAGAATGAAGAATCAACAATAAATTTGAAGTTTCTAGCTTGAACACCAAGATATATGACTGTACATCGTCTCTGGTTAAAAAAAAAAAAAAAAAAAAGGTCCCAGCAAATTCACATGGAAAAATCACCCGTCAACCAGGGATGGTGATGCGAACTTAGTTGCAGTCCTTTGAGTCATGGAAAGATTGTGTCTGTGGCCAGATTTTCTCAGGCTCTGGAACCCTGTCTATTACTGCCCTTGTTTCACCAAAGTTCACACCAAACGTCACCTTGATCTTTCACATACCATTTTTTGCTCAGTCATGTGATGACATCTTTTAGCACAAGAGGAATGAAGTGACCTGGGGAATCTTGCATGTATCTGGAAGCTGTGAGGCTGACACAGAAGGAAAAGTCTGGGAACTGATGTGCAACCATTGTTTAATGTTGCAGGCAATTAGTGAGCAGGAACAGCTGCTATGGTTAAACTGTTAAAAATGCCAAAGTAAGTGAAACAGAGCATATGTGATAGGTTTTATCTCCAAAGTACTACTTTGAGGATTATATTGACATAATTTGCCTATCATATTTCCCCCTTTGAAATGATTTGCATAACATTTCCTAGAAATATGCTCCATATGCGTTTTAGTAATTTGGTGGTAGAAGTGTAAACTCAAGCTCACTGAAGGAGAGCCAGCTAGAAGAAGAGCCATGAATCTCCAACTGGAGCCAGAGAATATCTCTCTTTATGGGGAAGGAGGCTCCACAGGGAAAGCGAGCTGGAAAATGGACAGTTACATGAGTGCTTTCACAGGCCAAACACTGTGCCAGGCACATTGTGCTGTCCGTAGGAAACATTCCAGGTATTTGTTGCCAGCCCCATTTATATATTTGCAAACTGAGACTCCATTAGAGAAGGTAATTCTCTCAAGTTATAGTTAAAAAGTGCCAGATCCAGGATATAAATCCATTTTCCTTGACTAAAAAATGACTTTTTTAGACAAAAATTTCACCTATGGAGTTGGACTAATGTAGTATCTCTCAAAGTGTGATTCCAAGTAGCATAGACCTTATGTAAAAATATTTTACAAGTATGAATCACCAGAATCACTACTTCAGACTTATTGAATCGTAAATTCTAGAGTTGGCCACAAAACACGTATTTTTACACAGGTTCAGGTAATTTCGATGTATGTTCATGTTTTAGAACCACTGGAAAAGTGAGATTTAATTAATCATATAGGAGTCAGTTATCCAGGAAGACTACAGCTGGGATTATGGAAGATCAAAAGAAATACAACATATATTTTCCACAAAAAGTAATTGCAGAATATTTGGGGAAATATGCATTACTGAAATACTGGCAACTTGGCTGAATTGAAAGAATGCTAGATAAGTGATGCTGAAACTTGGTTTTCAGGCCCAGATCTGATGCTAATGTGCAGGTTGGCTTTGAATAAATTATTTAACTTCTATATGTTTTCTTTAATCATCAATTATAATGATAATGGTGATGGTGATACGAGTTAGTACATTTGCATGGCCCTGTAGAGTTTACAACGCGTTTTCATTATTTTAGAGGTAAGTGGGATAGTGATCAGCCAAAATTGAAGGTGTTTGCTTAGAAAATCTCTGATATATTTTTTAGATTGACACTATGGAAGACTTTCCATATAAGTAAGGTTAAAATATTCAAAATTATAGATGACCATGTCTATGGGTCTTAAGCGTAATTGCATTTCAAAGTCACCTGGGAGCTTAACAGAAAGCCAAAAAATAAAAAAATTAAAAATCCAAGCCTCTCTCTTCAGAGCGGAAGCTCGCGCTATATATATATATAATCTGAAGGGTGTGTGTGTGAACCAAGGTAAGTCATATTACAATCACCATATTAGAATTACACACATGTTCATATATTCTTCTGGTGATTCTAATATGTTTCTAAAGCTGAGAACTATGGCTTTAAATGGGAAGTGAGTTCAAATAAAGGAGAGATAACAGTGGCTAACAGCAGTTCTCTGAAGAGGTAGGGTGACATCCTAGCTAACCATCTTCAGTGACTCTCTGCCATCTATGATGAAATTCTAGTTTGCTTAGCCTGGAATTCAGAACTTTTTATGTTCTGTTTCTTGAGAACATTTCCTGCTTTCTGTTCAATTAATCACTCTTGTAAACCCTAGCTTTAGCCAAATTTGACCCCTTGCTTTCCTCCAGTTACACCCAGAGCTCTACATCTTTTGTAGTTTTTTTAGTGTTGTTTCCTGTGTCTGATTTTGTCTGTTAAAAAATATACCCTTCTTCCACAGCAAGATTCAAGTGTTAGATCCTTCATGAAACCTTCCCTGATGGTATCTTCTAATGAGCATCTCTCCTTCCTCTGATGTCCTATTACATTTTGGATATTTTACTGACTAGGATGTTATTGACTGCCTTTAGAATTCCTTGTCTCAAATTGCTGCAGTAATAAAGACAATGTGTTATCTCGCAAGTCTGGAGGTGAAATGACTGCAAGGCCAATTAATTTAACAGCTCAACAATATCATAAAAGAGTCACATTCTTTCCACCTTCCCCATCTTCTAACCTAGCTTTAGTTCCATTGGTAAATCTAAAAGAACCACCCAGTTACAAGTGTCTTGTACTGATATAAAAATGTCCAGTGGGTGATGGAAGCTTTTGTTGGTTTATTTTGAAGAACATGAAAACCTTTCCAAGAATCTGCCTATCAGACCTTCCCACATGTTTCATTGACCAAAATTATGTTACATGCTCATTCCTAAACCATTAATTGGCAAGGAGAATGCAATTTCCATGACTGGGTTCATTGAAATACATGTTTAATGGGAGGATTTTCTAAACAAATGAGAGTGCTCTTAGCAAGAAGTGGTGGTAATTGGTGAGCAGTTGGCTAAGCTGCTAACTCCTTTTTTCAAGCAAGTATACTCTTTCAATTTATATGATAGTTGTCTATTCCTGTGTTTTGTTTGTTTTGTTTTTTATTAAGCTCAAGTCTCCTTGAAGACAGATTTTTGCTTTATGATTAAAGGCATCAGCTTTGCAGCCAGGACACACCTGCATTGAAATTAAGGTGACAAACTCATCCCAGTTTTCCCAGGGCTTTCCCAATGTTAGCACACAAATTCCCACGTCCATAGAAACTTCTTAGTCCTGGGAAAAGCAGAATATTTGGTCACCCCAGTTGAAATCTCATCTCTGCCATATACTGACCACATAAGTTGGGATTCCAGTCATTACATTCCCCAGCGTTTCATTCAAGACCTGCTTCTTGAATGTCCACAATGTGTCAGGCACTGTTTTTCAGAAAGCTCTCCTTGTTTTTCTGATCACTCTAGCACTAGCTGTTTGATTTCCCGCAATCGTGCTAAAGCTGCCCCTGGACTGCCTTGTGCATGACCCCCTCTCTGCACCCCATCACTCAGAGATGATGTCAGAGGAAGCCTGGCCGCCTGACGAATGGGGCTTGGGAAATCCCCAGGAGTTTTCAGACACTGTTTCTGGCCTGAAAAACAAAACACTCATGAAACAGCCGAGGGTCCCAATCTGCTCAGGGAACATGCTGTCCTCTCCTGTTTGCAGGGCCATTTTCTTGGACAAGCAGCAGCTCTGTTTGTTGGACTTTTGGCCCCATGCAGTCACTGTGAGGCAAGGCACATCTCACACAAACGGGCCAGTGAAATGAGGTAATTGCGGCTTTCGATGAATGCTATTTCTGTCTCTTGGGCTATGCTGGCTGGGATGTGAAGAACAAGAGTTAGTGTATCTGACACGTTATGGCTTTCTCCACAAAGTGGAAATAGATAACGCAGGAATGGGAAAGTCCCTCTCTGTTTTCTCCTCCTAATGATGAGTGAATATTCCATGCACATGCTATTTTCAGGCAAGACCTGCACCATGTTGGAAAGTCGTTACAATTGCCAGAACACTTCCATTTGGGTGCAAAAAATGACCTTTCAACATGATTTAATAAAACTATGTGGAACATAATCTATGTGTCGAGCGTATTATACATGTCATCTATTTTCCTCTTCACAAGGACCCTCAGAGATAATTAGTTTTCCTACTGTAGACAGTAGTAAATATGACTCAAAGTGATGAAACTCCAGGACACAGAACTAACATGTATGTGCAAGGCCAGGGTGGGTACCAAAATATCTTCTCTCCATAAGCTAAAGCCATTTACTGCACCAGTGCTAATTTTAGTCATTTAAATTAGATTATTTTCCCCTGATGTATATTTTATTCTGTCATATTACTTCAAAATGGGAACTATAACATGATTTCTTTTTAACCCAGTTATCACTCTTCACAGTGACATTCTGGACCAGAATATAGTGACAATTTAGCTGAATTTAACAAACATTCAGTTTTCTCACACTGACTGCTTCTGTTTGTTTGAATTCCATGTTTTGTTTTGTTTTTGTTCTTTTGTGTCCTCTCTCATTTAATTCTCCAACACCCACTGACATTGTCCACAGGCCTACCTCTTGGATTCCCTCATCACTATGACTTATTAAATTTATAGTTTTTAATGTGTCAACTGGATAACCAGATATCATTAAGTTATTGTATAAAAAAAGAGTAAATGAGCTCTACTCTGGAACTTAAGGGGCTATTTCATGACTAAAATTCAAAACTTGGTTTCGTAGGCGTGTTTAGGTATCCATAGGAAGAAGCCTTGGGTTAAAAATATTTGGTAAATAGCAGGCTTTTTGGAATTAGAGTTCTAGTGTTAGTCCGTCATATTCTAACTCATAGACTGGCATCCATTTAACCTTTCCAAGTCTCAGTTTTTCTACCAGAAAAATTGGAAACATACATAATATGCACACTGTCTTTGCAAATATTAGGCACATCATGTATGAGAAAAACTCTTTGCAAAGTGCCTGGTGCCTAGCAAACTTCATAAATGTGAGCTATGCATTATTATTGGGGGTTATTCTATATCCTCTCATTTCACCGCCTATTCCTAGGTCACAGGTTGTGCTAGAAATAGTAATCTCCGAATTTATGTTTATAAATATGTCTACAGGTTCACAGTACCATTTCCATGAAGACTGCTCAAGCATGTTTTTGTCTAGAAAGTGGTAGATAGACTGTAACTGTGGCATTAATTACTTACTGGGTAATCAAATGACCTGGGCTCGAGTTTTAAATTTCAAATGTGCCTGGGATTCAATCTCCAGTTCCTCGTCATTGTTGTTTATTTTCCCCCTCACTTCTCTGTTCTCTTCTATGCCTCAACTTTACTGGTTTTTTAATGCTGAAAAAAAAATCATTTTAATTTCCTGACTCTAACCATTCCCTAAGTGTCTCATCTTTCACCAAAAGCAGCTAATCAAGGTACTTTGATAGATAAAACATTTCCCACTCTGGGAGGAATTTTCACGCTAGTTGTTGGGTTAGTCTATATATTTCTTCCCTCTATGATTAAAGTAGAAACATGGGCTGGGTGTGGTGGCTTACACCTGTAATCCCAGCACTTTGGGAGGCCAAGAAGAGAACACTGTTTGAAGCCACGAGTTTGAGGCTGCAGTGAGATATTGTCACGCCACTACACTCCTCCATGGGCAACAAAGGAAGACTGCATCCCTAAAAAAAGAAAAAAAAATTAGCCCTGTGTGGTGGTACACACCTGCAGTCCTAGCTTCTCAGGAGGCTGAGACAGGATGATCACTAGAGCCCAGGAGTTTGAGGTTGCGGTGAGCTGTGATCAAGCTACTGCAGTCTGGTCTGGGTAACCGAATGAGACTCTGTCTCAAAAAGAAAAAAAAAAAAAAGCAGACGTGTAGATAGTAAACAGTATCCTTATCAACTAGGAGGCAACTACTTGTCTGAGCCACATTTAGAGGCAGGTAGGGAAGTTAATAAGAGCTTCACTAAACATATGTTTATTTAAGCTGAACCTTGAAGGATGAAATAATCAGGTTCTCAGTCCAAGGACACCCCATTCCTTGGTGCTATTTCAGGTCACAATAAGGTAGACCCAATTAGGTGAGCTAACAGCATGCTCAGAGAGACAATTTACCACCAGTAAAGACCATTAGGGTTAACAGAAGTTGCAAAATCCAGTGAAGGGCTCATGAAGGGTGAGGATGGAAAGGGTTCTTGGACATTTGCTCTGGGTTGAAAATGCTATTGTGTGTTCATTAAAATAGCAACAAAATAAAAGACCCTTCAGGAAATCCCAGTAACTAAGGTCAACAGTATCAAGAAAGCAGAGCCCTAGTCCCTGAGCAGACATTCTGTCATGTAAAGCCTCATTTAGAAATATTGACAAATTGATCTATACTATTTTTTAACGCTTAAAACACTCATGGTTGTGCTTATGTAATTGGAAGGAGGAGGCAGGAAATGGAAGGGAGGCCATTTTATTCTTTCAGAAAGTGCTTCTGCGTGAGTGAAACAAGGACAAACCTATGAGAGAGACAGCCCTAAGAATATTGCTAAGAGAAGCACTGAACGGAGGCAAGCAGATTTTATACCTGGAAGGAATATCAAAGAAAGCTCAAGAAGTACAGCAGCTAAGGACTGCCATGCTACTATAGGTCTGGCATTGAATTGACATCAGCTAAAGCAGCAAAAGCTATGGTACTTTGAGTCTAGATCCTCTCTTAGCCACCCAGTCTACAAATGTCTGGATGATCTTTAGCTCCCCCTTATTCCTCATCACACCCACTCAAGCAATCAGCTACTTCTAGAAACTCTCTCTTCTATGTTTCTATACTGTTTAATTCACTCTGTCCTTGGTATGGTTTGGCTGTGTCCCCACTCAGATCTCACCTTGAATTGTAGCTCCATAATTCCCATGTGTTGTGGGAGGAACCCAGGGGGAGATAATTGAATCACGAGAGCGGGTCTTTCTTGTGCTGTTCTAGTGATAGTGGTAAGTCTCATGAGATCTGATGGTTTTAAAAAGGGGAGTTTCCCTGCACAAATTCGTTCTCGTATGTTACCATGTAAGACATGCATTTTGCTTTCTGCCATGATTATGAGGCCTCCCTAGCCACGTAGAACTGTGAGTCCATTAAACCTCTTTTTCTTTATAAATTACTCAGTCTCTGGTATGTCCTTATCAGCAGCATGAGAACCAAGTAATACACCCCTTGATGCTACTTTCATGGTGCAAATTGCATCTAGTTTTGTTTTCTTGTTTGTTTCTTGGTCTTTTGTTTGTTTGTTTGTTTTTTGGTGCTGTTTTGTTTTGTTTTTTGCCGTACTGTTCCATCTCATTCTTCAAACATCAACTTGCAAATAAGTCACATGGAGATTTGATTAAATTGCAGATTCTCCTTTAGTAGGTCTGGGGTGTAGCCTGGAATTCTGCATGTCTAAAAACTCCCAAGCAATGTCTATGTTGCTGCTGGTGAGAGGACTATGCTTTAAAGAGTGGAGCATTAGGGGCAAAGCCAGGTCTTGAACCTCCTACAGCTATGTTTCTTGTACCACTCCCAGCAGTCTTCTGAAGGATTAGGGGAACAGACTTTCTCTATAGACCCCCAAGACTGAAATGAGTACCACTGGGTGGAAGGAATGCAAAATACTGGTATCTGGAAAACAATTCCGACATCAAGAACTGATGGACAGTAACATGGACTGTCTTGTGAGATAATGACTACCCTGTCATTGTAAATATTCAAGCAAGGATCAAACAACATTTTTTCCTAATATTTTACTATAAACATTTCAACCATAAAGGATACTTGTAAAAACTGTACAGTGAAAACACATATGCTTACCTCCTATACTCTATATTAATATCTTATTATGTTTGATTTATCCCATATCTATCCATTTATTAATTCTTGTATTTACCAAACAATGCAGTGTTGTTTTTCTAGTCCTTGTACATGGGCCCCTCCATCCCAAAGCCAGCAATGATGTGTTGAATCATTCTCATGCCTGGAATCTCTCTAACTCTCCTACATTCACATGAAAAAAGTTATCTGCTTTTAAGAGCTCATGTGATTGGGACCCAACCAAATAAACCAGGACAATCTCCCTACCATAAAATCTGAACCATATCTGCCAAATCTCCTTCACCAGGTGCATTAGTCTGTTTTCACACTGCTCTAAAGATACTGCCTGAGACTGGGCAATTATAAAGGAAAGAGGATTAATGGACTCACAGTTCCACATGGCTGGGGAGGCCTCAGGAAACTTACAATCATGGTGGAAGGTGAAGGGGTAGAAAGGACATTTGTCACATGGAGGCAGGAGAGAGAAGAGTGCAAGATCAGGGAAAATTGCCATATAAAACCATGAGATCTCGTGAGTACTTACTCACTATCATGAGACTAGCATAGGGAAAACCACTGCCATGATCTAATCACCCTGACCTGGTCCCTCCCTCAACATATGGGAATTATGGGGATTACAATTTGAGATGAGATTTGGGTGAGGACACAGAATCAAATCATATCACTGTGTAATGTAACATATTCACAGGTTTCAAGGATTAGAGGATGGGCATCTTTATTCTGCCTACCATAGCCCTATTGCCTGACTAGGGCCCAACCTTCTGCTAGATGAGAAGGTTTAGAATTTTGATTTTCATCTTCCAAACACTATGTCAGTTTTCCTTCTCTAATACATTTTGTCAACTCTGATTAAATGTGTCTGATATTTTATGTAATTATATCAAGAACAACTTCATATGAGTATTTTAGTTTAACTCAGTAATTATAAGAGTGCTACCTCACAGGATTGCAATAATAATTCAGTAAGTTAATTGAGACAAGGAAAAGCAGGGGGAATAGCACCTGCTACAAGTAACTTATTATTCACAAATTCATGATGCTAAGTAGAATTAAGATCAAAATCTCCTTTACCTGAGAGTGCAAACTTTCCTTTACCAGGCTGTCTTTAAGGTCATAGCTGTTAGAGTGAAGATTTAGCATAACTGAATTTCAGAATCAGCATGGAAACAGGTGCATGGTAGTAGTAAAGATGTTTTTGCTAAATATATAACTGACTGAAGCAATAAATGAATGAACAAAAAAACTTTTGCAAATGAGTTACACTGTCACAAAGAAGCCAGAGTCAGACACAGGTTGACACAAAAGGTGGTCAAAGTCAGGCGTTAGGATATTAGTTGGAACTACTAGGGAAGAGTGTCTCCAGGAAGATGAGGTTCTTAGTGCAAGCAGAGTTTGAACAAACCTCCATCGCTACCTTCTAAACCCTTTTCCATTGTCAGGCACAGAATGTTCCCATGAAGGGGAATTACTCATGTTTCAGCATTCTTAGGGATTACATCTGTTGTCAGGTGGATAGCTTTGGATTATACTTGTTGTTATATGCTATGGAGAGAATGCCAGGACAAGGTATGGTTTTCACCTAGAATAACAGCATGACGGAAGAAAATCTGATTTCCCCCCAGGAATACAAATAGCTTCCCAAAGGTAATTTGCATCTCTCCCTTAATAAGGACATGTTATTAACATATATTATGCTTTCCATTGATTATTATATTTAAGTGTCATAACCGTTCTGTGAGGCAGGTATTATTAGTCCTATTTACAAATTTAAAAACTGAGACTCAAAAAGTTTACATAACTTGGCATCACAGAATAGACAAGTAGCTGAACTGGTGCTGAAAAGCAGGTTTATCTGACCTCAAATACCTGTTCTATACCTTCTATCAAAATACCACAAACAGTAATCATTATTGGAATTTGGCTAGTGTTTTAGAACAACACTATATTCTGCCAATTACTTTTGCAATTCTTACGTGAACTTATTTCACTTTCCGAACAATTAATACCTTGATGGCTGGTTCATCTAATTAGCTCACTGTCTTCTTTTCATTACTTTAGTTAAAAATTGTATTTTCTTTTTCTGAAATCTGAAAGTACATCTAAACTTGCATGGTGTATTAGCTCTGCATTTCAAGTTATAAAATAGGAGTTTTAGTTCAACTCACCATTTACCTGTATAACCTTGGGTGAATAGTTTCAATGCTCTGAGTATCAGTCTGATCACCCAATAGATGAGGGTGATTATCCCTGTTCAGCCTAGTTCAAGGGACTTTGTAGGAATTATTGAATTAGATAATGGGTGTGAAAGAACTTTGTGAACTATAAAGCTCAATGGTGATGTATTAGGTTGGTAGGTTATTCTTGTGATTTTATCATTCAGCATAGTGTGTGTGTGTGTGTGTGTGTGTGTGTGTGTTTTATTAGTATTCTATCTATTTATACAAATTAAGTAGGCCAATTTTGCTTATTCAGGATTTGTAGATTTCTTTCTTTGTTTTTTCTTTCATCTTCTTTCTTCTCTCCCATTTTTCTCCTCCTCTACTTTCTTCCATCCTATTTATTAAAAAAACACATTTTAGGCTTTATCATGAACTTGGCTCTCTGTCACAGCATAAGGTCAAATAAGGAATAGTCCCAGCCATGAGGAAGCCAACAGATGATCACAAGGAGTAGACAGAGACATGATTAAGAGAGGGAACAGTGGATTAATTAAAGTCCGTGGTAAGGAGATTGCAGAGAAGCTGAAACTTATACTTTCATATCCCTAAGACAATATCATTCCTACCATTTTATAAGCTCCTTCTGGGAAAAATATCAATTATAGGTCTGTGTTTCCAAGGGCAGAATCTGGCTTAAAGAAGAAGGAAGCCAATGAGTGTTCACTGAATATCTGTACATGCAGAATATCATGCTACATTATTTTGTCCTCCCTACTACCCTCATTTTGTAGATTAGAACAAAAGGTCCAGAAACATGAAATACTTTGTGCAATCATAGAACTAGACAATGATGGAACTGTTTCCATGCCAGGCCAGTTGCACTTCAAATATGTCAAGTCAAAGGCGCCCTTAAGCAACATAGAGAAACCTTAGTGACAGCAACAGGCTAGATTTTATAAGCCGGGAAGGTCTGTCCTTCATAGTCTTGTAGCCTCAAGCCTTCTATGTCAGCTCCTTTAAAATAGCCAAGGATTACATGTTAATAGGGCCATTTTAGCCAATGTTTTCCTTCTTCAGAGCTATTTCATTTGGGGCCTGTCTGGAGATGCAATCACATAGACCTGTAGATGCCCTTTGAAACTGTCCTCAAGCCTTCTCTTCAAGTTGAACAGAAATCCACTCCAGCCCAATGGAGCAGCCTATGGAAAATTCCTGACACTGTATGTTCTCGTAATTTTTGGAACACTGTAAATATTTGAGTCAGTAGATCTTAATCCATAAACACAGCTGTACTTTAAAAACCCTGATGGAGAGTTATTATAATTTAAACAATTGGGTAACAAAACAAATCAATGTTAATCATTTTCGTTTTCTGAGGACAATGGACTCAGACTTCTCATAAAACTGACATGATGAGCTTCACAATTGCATCCACAAATAAACTTACAAATGCTAAGATAAACCATTCTCAACTTTTTAAGAACATTGTAAAAAGAAAGGGAGGTGGGGGAGGGCCAGGGAAAAGAAGAAAAAACAAAACAATTTTGAGCAAGACCCAGACACTCATAACAGTAATGCACATGAGGCCTTCAAAGATAAACATTAAGAGGAAAAACTGTTCGAGGTTTGTCTTTTCTCCGTATAAATTACATTATGAATTAACCATTATTCAGGGATTATTTCTGTTTCTATCAGAGCTACCTTCAACACTTTTGACAAACTTTCTCTTTGCTGAAATTCTCAGAATAACCAATTTATTCCAAGGAGGTTTATTAGGCTCTTGTGTGTGAAGCACCGTGCTAGGCACTGGGAGATAATGTGAGAAATGAAACATAGCCACCACAAATTAACGTTTTAAATAATTGAATAAACCAATGTTTTGCAGGAGAAAAGAAAAGGAGAATGGAATCCAAAAACTCTGGAGGGCATTTCTGGCAGAAAATTTGAAGGGCCATGTTTTACAGTGAAGTTGGAGATCATTGGGGATCTTCATGGAAGAGCATACATTTGAGCTGATGATGTAAACAAGCATAGTCTGAGCATGGGAACAGGGAGGATTCCAGCAAAGGAAACTCAAAAGAATAGTGACAGAAAACAAAGGCAGTCATTTGGTTCAAGTGCAAGTGACCAGGTAAAGGATTTCAGGGCATGAATTTGGCAGAGCAAACCATGGGAAGCTTGAAGGACTTGGAATTTCAAACCTGGGAGTTGATAATCTCTTCTATAGCTACTTGGAAAGGATGGACTAATTTTGATGGAGACTTGACCAGAACTGGGATATAAAAAGATTTGTCTGGCAAAGTATAGCATGAACTTAAGACAGGAAAAACAAGAGGTGGACCTAGACATAAGATCTGAATCTATAAAAATCTGAAAAGAAAATATAGAAAATACTCTTCTGGACGTTGGCCTTGGCAAAAATAATTATAACCAAGTTCTCAAAAGCAAACACGACAAAAACAAAAATAAACAAATGGGACTTAATTAAACTAAAGAGCATCTGCACAGCAAAAGAAACAATCAACAAAGTAAATAGACATGCTACAGAATGAGAAAAATTATTTGCAAACTATGCACCCAATGAAGGGCTAATATCCAGAATCTACAAGGAGCTCAAATAATTCGACAAGAAAAGAACAAATAACTCTATTAAAGAGTGGGCAAAGGACATGAACAGACATTTTCAAAACAAGACATACAAGCAGCAAACCAGCATAAGAAAACATACTCAACATCATTAATCATCAGAGAAATGCAAATTAAAACCACAATGAGATACCATCTTATACCAGTAAGAATGACTGTTAATAAAAAGTCTAAAAACCACAGATGTTAGCAAGCATACAAAGACAAGGGAATGCTTATACATTGTTGGTGGGAATGTAAAGTAGTACAACCTTTATGGAAAACAGTATAGAGATTTCTCAAAGAGCTAAAATAGAACTACCATTCAATCTAGCAATCCCAGTACTGGGTAGATGACTAAAGGGAAATAAATCATTACATAAAAAAGATATCTGCATTTGTTTGTTTATTGCAGCACTATTTACAATAGCAAAGATATGGAATCAACAGCCTAAGTGTCCATCAGGAGAGGACTGCATAATGCAAATGTGGTATATGTACCATGGGATACTGCTCAGACATAAAAAAGAAAGAAAGCATGTCTTTTGCAGCAACATAGATGGAATTGGAGGCCATTATCCTCAGTTAAATAACTCAGAAACAGAAAGTCAAATACCACATGTTCTCACTCATAAGTGGGAGCTAAACAGTGGGTACACATGGACATACAGAGTGGAATAATAGACATTGAAGTATACAAAAGGGAGGAAGATGGGAAAGGGATGAGGGTTGAAAAACCACTATTGGGTGTAATATTCACTATACAGGTGATGGGTACACTCAAACCCCAGACTTTCCCAGTACCCAATATATGCATGTAGGAAACCTGCACATGTACCTCCTAAATATATTAAAAATAAATAAATAAAATAAAAAAAATAAGAAGTGAAGAAACCTAGGTAAGGTAAGAAGAGTTTGACTCATGACCACAACAAATGGATGAAGAGAAGAAAAACTGGTATGAGAGATATTCAAAGGATAAAAATCAGAATAATTTTCTGAAAGATTGGATATGGAGAAAGTTAGATTTTATGAACCAATAGAGACAGAAGGTTTGCATTGTATGAGGCCTTTAGGATTAAAACATTTGGTGCTGGACTTTAATCCAAAACACTATTGAGGCTCCAGGTTATTCTCTTTCTATACATAAGTGAAAAAACTTGATGTCCCCTGAGGTTTTAATGAATGTTCCTTCTCATCCTTCCACTCATCTCCATTTTCTCTAGGACTATATAGTGCAAATTCCACAAGCATGCCTATATAGGGGTTCACAATGGACTGAGAGTCCAGTTTCTTCTCTCATTTATGTGTTTCCTGTGTTCCCCTTAGTCAGTCTATGGAGAGAATACATGAATTATTCTTCTTGTCCTTACTTTATATAAGACATAACAGGCACACACAAACACAGACACACACACAAACACCCATATGACTAACCTTGGGTCATATATTTAGGGGCAAAATGGGAATCAAGCATTGGCGTGAATGGTAGGGATGGAGGAGGATAGAAGATAAAAGTTGGAGATGGGGAGGGATCAGAGAGGAAGAGGTTTAGACAGAAAAGGGACCTCGGTTCTTCTCCCAGTGTTATCACTAAGCAGCTGAGTGACTGGATGAATCACTTCAACTTTCCTAGTCTCAGCCTCCTGACATCAGTATGCTTTGCAAATGAGAGGTCACAGAATGCATATAATTATTTGTAATATTGCTATTTAATTTTGACATTCTGTCTGTGGAGCTTCTGATGTGTATTCCTTATCTAACATACACATTACTTTATGAGACAGGTTCTATGATTATCTAAATTGAAAAGCAAGGAAGGGAGTCAAAGTTTTAAAACTTTTACTCAGCACATACTAGAAGCTCGATGCATTTTGTATACTGCCTCATGTGATTATCATAGTACCCCGTTTAACAGATGAGAACACCAAGAATTAGGAACGTGAAGTTCCTATTTTCTGTAATACATTTAGAGCAAGTTGGGTGAGAAATGAACAAAGTGCAAAACTTCAGTGCATTTTTCTGGATCAACTCTTCACAGAGCACATTTAACTTTGCATTTATTAAGAAGTTGCTTTGTACAAGGTTCTACTAAACACTAGATCCATAAACACAACTATATCACTAGGTTAGAGTCTAACCTTCTTTACCCACTTTCTAAAGTCTTGCACAGTCTGTCCCTTACTTACCTGTCCTGCCTCAACTCCCATTATTCCCCCTATTCCCACTTTGACATTTCCTGAAAGCATAGCAGAAGTCCCTCTGGTGTTCTCTTCCATTACAACAATGTTGGGCTTTATCACATTTTTTTCTCCCCCTAGAAGGAGCTTTTTAAAAAAAATCTGGCTAAAATCTACTCATTATTCATCTCTCAGTTTAGACGTAACCTCACAAAAAATTCCATCCTGACTTCCCCAACCAACCAAGGTCCCCAAGTAAAAATCTTTCTGTGCTCCTCTTTCACAGTGCTTGGGACATCCTAATTTTTTGAAATTGTTTATTACCTTCTGGTGTCCCCTTTTGATTATAATTTCATTGGAGCAGCAAATGATGACCCACTCTTCCTGCTTCCCTCCCTCCCTTTCTCTCTCACTCCCTCCCTCCTTTTCTCCTTCCCCTCCCTCCCTCCCTCCCTCCTTCCCTCCATCCCTCCCTCCTTCCTTCCCTCCCTCCCTCCCTTCCTTCCTTCCTTCATTCCTTCCTGTGTTAGTGTAATAGCAGGTTCACAAAAATATTTTTTGACTATCTGAATAACAGATTCAATATTCAGTACTAAGTTTGACTAAGGACAAAAGACTGAGGCAAGATTTTATAGGTGATGGCAAGATGAGGAAGCAGTAAAGTTTCCTGGAAAAGATGTTAAAATTGGATGTACAAACAGGGATCAAAGGGTCATAGTGCAGCTGATCAAGCTATGAATAACTACAACTCTTGATAAGATGCATAATCAATATAAGGCCTTGTGTGTAGATTCTCGTTTCCTTAATTCCATATAAGTTTTGAAACCAGGTCTTAGCTTCTGTCTTCATGTCTGCCTTTCTGCTACCTCTTACACCCAGTAATATTCTATGGGAATCTGAAAATAGAGTATCACTACAAGGTAGACTATGTGTCCAGAGTGAAGCCAGAGTAGATAATTGCATCTTAATCTTAGCCTCAACTGGGACTTCACTGTCCAGAGGATAAGCATGTTAGAAAGGCTGAGTACAGGACATGGCAAGCATGGCCTAGAGCTTACAGAAGGAAGAGGGGTCGGATGTTGTCAGAGTGTCATAACCTGCCCAGAAGAATGTCTCAGAGACCCAGCCAGAGGCTTTGTGGCCAACCCACACTCCTCATCCAATTCTGGAAGCCCTGGTTCTAAACTCGTTTCATTTTGTGGAAGCTTTGTTCCCTCCTCCCATAGACCTGGCAGTGCTTCACCTGAGGAAGGAAGCGATTCAGAAGCTATAAACCATTTCATCCCTCAAATATGAAACTAATCCGTGTCACTCAAGCCCAAACCTTTTCCCACCACTGAGATTAAAGAGGACTCTCTGGATCCGCCCCTGCCCTCTGGCACTGCCTTTCTTCATTGCTCTGCTTCATTGCCTCTCCATCTGCTCACATAACATAAGAAAACTCTACCTTTTCTCCCTACTCATGGACTCAGAATTATTCTTTTTTGGCTGGCGAGCTGTGGTCTGGGCAACTAAATGAAGCTTCCGTCTTCATTGTGAGACAGCATACTAAATTCATGCAGTGTTAATGGAGTTAATTTAAGTGAATAAGATAAATTTATTTCTTGTAAAGTTTAGTTTGGGGAAGAAGGAAAATCGCTTGTTAAAGTTTCTCTTTTTCTGGGAAACTGTGTTCATTTTCTTCTGATTTATTATTTTGTCCAATACAGGCATGTATAAGAAGTAAAAAAAAATGTAAAATAGGACAAGTCTAGTGATAACACAAAAATACAGAAGGGAGAATGGATCTGTGTAGCAAAATTAGCATGGTCCCAGTTTAAGAGTCAGAAGGAAATTTGGGCCATTCCTCACCTCTTGTGTATTCAGTTTCTTTCCAATTGTATAATATGAAAGTTGAATTCTCAGAAATCTAAATTCACTCAGCACTTACATATGTTGGTTTTATTTTTCCCAGCACTGATCAACTGAATAATCTTGGGAAAATTGCCTTATTTATCAGTTTCAATTTCTTCATTCATAAAATAGGTATATTAAGAATGAAAGGTAAATTAGTCAACCTATGTGAGGAGCTTAGCACATTTGTTGGGTATTAAATAAAGTCTAATTCTTGGTGGTTTAGTGGTGTGATGGGTACTGGTGCTGTCAATGATTGTGGTGGTGACGTGACAGTCATTTAGTTTTGGTTCTGGATTTGATGGTGCTGGTGACAATAGTCATAATGATAGTGCAAGTTGTACTCATCATGGTGACCATGTTTGTGTTAGTGTTGAGTTTCTGGTCTTGGTGGTGACGGTGAGACAATGGTGATAATGGTGAGGTAATAATGACTGTGATGACGGTGTTGCCCAGAAGAGTCAATCAACGCACAAAAGATGAATTTATTTACCCTCCATCATAGTCAGCACTTCTGCTGGCTCTGCCACTAGGTTGGAACTCAAATAGAATACTTTAGAATTTTCCATGAAACCTCCTACTCACTTCTCCAGAAGATGTAAATTAGGTGCTCAAAACGTTTAGAAAATAATCGAGGCTCCTTTGAGTAAGTGGATATCTACGAAGTGAGGAATTCCTTCATTAGTCCCATCAACTGCACCCAGCTCTGAACTGGGATATTAAGATATCTACAAAAATAATATAGAAAGCACTAACTGAGGAAACTAAATCAGTAAGCACTACTGATTAATGTCAACTTAAGGTCTACTCTTTAAGATTAAGGGCAGGCTAAGCAAAATCAATATCATGTATGAAGGTATAAAAAGATGAAACAGTATAAGATATTGTGGGAAAGATCAAGACCTAGGGGCAGAAGCACAAGAAAGATGAAGGAGCAGTAGGTGGGACTAAAGAAGTTGATTGTGGCCAATCACAGGTGGTCTTGCAAGTCAGGCAAAGGAACACTCATTATCTTCTTGACAGCAAGCAGGCACCTTGAAGGAGGGGAATCTGATCTTCATATTGTCAGAACATTATATCATCTGCACTGTGGAAAAGGGGTTAGTAAGATGGAAATGGAAAACAACAAGACCAACATATCATAGTGGTTCAGATGAAAAATGATGCAGTCCAAACTGGTAAGAGATCATGACAGGAGATTGGAGAGATATTTTGGAACTGCAACTAAAAGACTTTATAAAAAAAAAAAAAAAAGATGAAAGTAGAATGGTGGGTAAAAAGTAAGAGAAAAGGAGTAACAAATAAATTGTCTTTGTTTCTATTTGAGGCTTCTGCTGGAATTAATGAAAAGACAGTTGAGGAGTATTGTGATGTAAGATAAATGGAAGAAAACCTGAAAAAGTTCGCAATGGCCAAAGCTGCACAATTTGAGGGGAAAAAAAGAGAAACAGATTATGTATAGTCTTACAGTATCTCCCCCAAGATATTTACTCAGTATGGTGGAGATAGGGAGGAGATTTGAAACTTTATAGTGGAAAAACCCAGAAGAGAAACCACTTTCACCAAGTGATCCAAGAGTACATCTCTAATAATAAGACACGTAAACATCATAAACCCAGTGATCTGATGCACTAGGAATGGTAGAATGTCTTTTCTGTGATATTCTTGCCAAAAATACACAGCCTTATTACAATCACATGAAAACACTAGTCAAATTGAGGGATATTCTCCAAAATAACTTACCGATACTCTTCAAAAGTCTCAAGATCATGAAAGACAAAAAAGGAGAGAAGAACTATTATGGTCTGTAGGAAACTAAGGAGAAACAAAAACTAAATGTAATGTGGAACCCTGTATAGGATCCTGAAACACAAAGGGAACATTAATGGAAAAACTGGTGAAATTTCAGTAAAGTCCTTAGTTTCGTTATTAGTATTGTACCAATGTGAATTTCCTAGTTCTGATCTTTGCACTATGGTTATGCAAGATGTTAATATTAGAGGAGGTTAGGTAAAACATATATGGAAATTCTGTTCTATTTTTGCAACTTTTCTTCACTGAGACTAGTATAAGTAGTTCAAAATAAAGGTTTTTGGTGTTTTTTTTTTTTTTTTTTTGTCTTTTAGTGGACAGCACACTGACTGTTTATTCTGGTTCCAATGTGGTGCTGTTCCACTCACTGTTTGACTTGCAATTATTAAGCTTCTCTGTCTCTTACTCCAGTCTCTCTATAGGGATGACAATATCTTACCTCTGTATAGGTAGTAGTCTGTGTCAAGTGGTTCATGCACTAAGGAATGTATGCACCACTGTTCAGTTTGGTATAATATTGAATTCAAGTCTAGACTCTTTTACTTGCTAGCTATGAGACCCTAGCAAAGCTGTGTAATTGCTCTAATTTTTTTCCCATCATTAGAATGAAACTAATAATAATATTTAGTTCATAGGGTTATCATGAGGCTTAAATGACATAACAAATAGAGAATGCTTCTTCCAATACCTTGTACATGGGAAAAGTCTAAAATAGCAATTATTAATATTTTCCAAATTTATGTATCTAAAACAAGAAAAGGAATACTGAATCATGCCTATACACAGTCTAAAATGGCAATTTTGCTGAATTGTGTTTAAAGAACACAGCTTGTCTGTAGTCAGGCATTGTTGACCAAATGAGGTTTTGGGGTAGAGGGTAGAGTTAGGAGTTTCTGTGCTAATCAGATTGGCTGTAGGGGCTGCTCATATTTTCTTCTTCTAGGTCCTTTGCTGTCATCACCCACATCCCTCCCTGGCACACCCTAACATTCTACATTTTGAGTAGAAAACAACCTCAGACAAGGTACTGTGTCCAAACGTGGTTAAGAAGTTAAATTTAGAACAGACGGACAGCCTGACTTCATTTGGCTGCTGAGCTCCAAGTCTCACATCCAAACCACAGTGGTTCTCTATGCATTCCTGAAATCAAGGGGTGGAGAAGGAAGAGTGTTTAAGAAACTCCTACCTTGCATGTCTGTTCTCCTTCTGCAAGCAGTTGTGCCCAGGGGCGTGGGAGCTGAGTTCATTGCTCTCTATATTGTGCTAGTCCTAGAAGAGCAGCCCTAGGGTGGGCAAATGTTGCGGTCAAGTTTCTGAACCAAAGGGCGAAGGCCAGCCTGACAGCAAGGCTACAGAGTCTATCCTTCCAACCTCAATGTGGATCAGGATTTGTCCCTCCACAAGCCCATGGCCACTGCCCTAGTCCAGCTCACAGCATCTCTGCAGGGATTACCACAGAAGCCTCTTTGCAGGCCTCCCAAGGTTCGGTTTCTCTTCCTTCTCTCTGAATCCCACCAGTGGCAGTGCCAAGAAGTGGTTTTGGGAGAGCCCCCAGAATACCTCATCACTCCATTTGGAGCCAACCTCCCAAATAATCCCCAAATCAATATGCAATCTAAATAAAAGCAATGTCAACACACAAATCTAAATCCAACCAGCTCGTTAGCTGGTGTGCCTGCTCTGTGCAAATACACACATCATCGCTATTTCTCACTTTACAAGTAAACCTGATCACAACTCCCTTCTGGTTCCCAGTGCCTCAGGATTCAGTCCTGCCTCTGCAACTTGCCATTTAGGGCTTTCCATGCACATGCCTGTTTTAACTCTCTCTTCTCGCTGAGCCCTCACTCTGGTAGGAGTTTCTGACTCCACTCCTAACTCTGATGCCCAGTGCTCCAAGTACATAGCACTATTTTTGCTTCTTATGCATAACTTGCTCTCCAGTTTTTATCTTTTATATGTTCTCATCCCTCTTCCTGGAATGCCTTTCCCCAGTTTATGACTAGATTCATGGCTCAGAGTTCAAAATCTCCACACAGAATCTGTTTGTAGATATCAAAGAAAGTTCTGGTTTTTTGTTGTTGTTATTGTTGTTTTTCTGAAACAGAGTCTTGTTCTGTCGTCCAGGATGAAGTGCAATGGCTCAATATCAGCTCATTGCAACCTCCACCTCCCAGGTTCAAGCCATTCTCCTGCCTCAGCCTCCTGAGTAACTGGAATTATAGGCGCCCACAACGGTGCCCGGCTAATTTTTGTATTCTTAGTAGAGATGGGGTTTCACCATGTTAGCCAGGCTGGTTTCGAACTCCGGGCCTCAAGTGATCTGCCCGCCTCGGACTCCCAAAGTGCTGGGATTACAGACGTGAGCCACTGCGCCCAGTTTTTTTTTTTTTTTTTTTTTTTTAACAAGGAGTTTCACTCTTGTTACCAAGACTGGAGTGCAATGGCGTGATCTCAGCTCACAGCAACCTCCACTTCCCAGTTTCAAGTGATTTTCCTGCCTCAACCTCCCAATAACTGGGATTACAGGCATGCGCCACCACACCCAAGTAATTTTGTATTTTTAGTAGAGATGAGTTTTCTCCATGTTGGTCAGGTTGGTGTTGAACTCCCAATCTCGGGTGATCCACCCACCTCCGCCTCCCAAGGTGCTGGAATTACAGGCATGAGCCACCGTGCCCAGCCCAAAGAAAGTTCTTAGAAATTATCTGGTCTATACATATGATTCACAAGTGTCTTCATCAAGAGAATACTGATAATAGGAAATTAGTACTTCACCAGACCCTAGGCACCACGCTAATCACTTCCCATGCATTAATTCACTGAATACTCATAAAAAACCCTGTAGGGAATGAAGTTATGTTGTCCTCATTTTATAACCAGAGTAACTGAGGTTTAGTGAGGTTAACTTGCAAAGGGCATACATACAGAAAGGAAGTGCTTAGGATATAAACTCAGCACCAGAGACTTTGTATACCTCTTATGAAATGTACTATATTGCTTCCGATCAATGCCTTGACCCCTGCATTTACAGTTGGGGTAAATGAATCCAAAAGAAGAAGTTTTTTTTTTTTTTTTTCAAAAATATGCAGTGAGCTTATAAAGAGAGAGAATGAAATCCAAGTTCCCTACTTCTCAGCCTATAGGCATCCTACTTGACAGTTTCTGGAAGGAAAGGAAACCAACAAATAGCTCAGTAAGCATTAGCTTTACTTCATTATTATTTATGTAGCCGGGTGCTCCATATAGAAGAGAACTTGAAGAAGGAAAGGCAGTCACCTGGTATCCGTTTAGAATTCATGCCTGTGAAGATCCTATTAAGCCATTCCATGAGCTGTAACTCAAAGAAACATGGTGAAAATTTTATTTCCTTGAGCTTCTGGCCTTCATATGTGAAATGGGAAAGCAATGCCCTCTTGCAGGGTTGCTGTGAGTACTAACTGAAATATTGCACATTAAGCCTGTAGCATGAACCCTAAGAAGCATTCAATAAATAGCAGCTGCCAGCCCATAGGGCACATTCCTTCCAGGTCATGGGCCTAAATTCTCATAGAAAGAGACAACACAGAAGATTTTCAAAATAGAAGAAACTGTAAAGATTTTTTTAAATTGTGAATTCTTCCTTTCACAGGAATAAAACTGAGAATATATATGGAAAAAAAGAGAATAGGCCCAGGTCCACAAGTTGCTGGTGCTAGAACTCAAAGGACTAGAAATCTGGTCTCTTGACTCTGACCAGCATGCCTTCTAGCATAGCACTCAGCTTATAAGAACCTACAGACTGCATGGGCCTTACTAAGTGGCAGGCAGAAAAACCATGAAAGTACCCATTCTAATATTTTCTCTGATCTGTGAATCTGAATATGAAACTTAAGAAAAGTTTTCAGCAGATATTGCCCCATCTAAAGTATATACTTATAAGATAAAAATATGTGTGTGTGTGTGTGTGCATTGTGTTTGTGAAGAAAGAAAACAACCAGGAAGCTGAGGTGCAACTGTGTAAAATCTGCATGAACTCAATAGAAGTTTTTGTCACATACTTCACTGAGCATGTTACGAACACCTCTATTGTTACTTCAGAAAGTCCTGACCCTTTGTCTTGTTCCTTTCACATGCCAAGGCTCATTTGCATTTCGACTCCTTTCCTGCACTTTCAGATCCTTAAAACAGGATTTAGGACCACACGTCTTATTCCTTTCTTCTCTTTCTTCTCTTCCTTCCTCTTTCTTTCTCCACCTCCTCCCTGTATTCCTCTGCTCCTCCTCTCTGTTCCTACTCCCTGCTCACCTCCCTCCTTTTCCTTAGGCTTAATGAATTGAAAGTCTGGCCTCTGGGGAAATGCCTCACAGTCAGCAAATAAAGTGGTGATTCCTTGATGCTTTCGTTTTTGACGATTTTAAAATATTAGCTAGAATCATTCAACGAGTATTTACTGAGTCTCTACTATGTCCAGGCACAGCATACGTTATAGGGATCTATGAACGAATAAGATTGTTTCACCATTAACATTTAAAATCTAGATGGGAAAATTATCTACACTGTAGCCAAGGCTTTATTTTTATTTTTATTTTTTTTACCCGTTAAGTTGTTATGATTTCTCATTCAAAGGCACTGTAAAGAGCTAAGGAATTTATATCCTTAAGGAGCTGTGGGTCTAAGAGAAAGAGATCCAATCACTTCCACCTATGGGTCCAGCTTGTTAAAATCCCACAGAAAAAAAAAATCATAAGATCCGCATTCTACATGGGGAAATCATCCATAGCACCCTAAAAATGTCAATTTTTTTCTAATTATGAAAGTAGTAGATTTTTGAGAAAGCATTAATCCTGATTCAGCTGTGGAGAGAGTTCTGGACTATTTGAACCAGTTTTAGAATATTTATTTTATTTCTTCTGGTATAAAATGGAGATAATGAAGCAAGCATGCTCCGTGTAACCCCTGAGATAGCTGTGAAGATCTAATCACTTCCTAAGTCTCCATCCCACCACATGACCAGGTAGAAGGGCCCCACCTGGGAGCCTGAGAAAACAGTAACCTTGGAGTCAAGGGCCCTGGAATAGAGACTCTGTCTCCCCTTGGGTGATGTTGACTGAACTCCCCTGGAACACAGCTCTGTCAACCATGATAATAACGCTAGAGTTAGCTTCATTGACAAAGCCAGTACGTAGTGCTCAGTGCCATGCTGGACAATATATTTGCATTGTCTTTTTTTAAGCCACATGGGGAACTCCTATTATTTATTGATATTATCTTCATTTAGTAGATGAAGGTCTTTGGTATTTGATAAACTTGAATAAATAACTTGCCCCAAATTAGTGGTAGAGGTGAGATTTAGCATGAAGAGATATAGGTTGACTCTTAAATATGAATTTTTATCATTAACAAGATCTTATGGTTATTCTGACACAAGATACATTCAGTAAATAAAAGTCAACTTGCACGTTCTCTTTATAGAAAACATATAAACATATTTTTTTCTTTCTTAAAAGTTTTTTAAAAAATATTCAAAATCAAAATCTTATTGCATTACCATAATAAGTATATACTCAAAGCTGTATAAAGGAGAAAATACTCTTCTTCCAATCCCTAACTCCTCTTTCCTCGCTCACCACCTTGAAGTACCCAGTGTTAACAGCCTGGTGTTTGTCTGTATTTTTAACGTGTTGTATTCCTTACTAATCCAAGTCACCGTTTACGAATTGTATTCCATACTAATCCAAGTCACCATTTACGAACTCCTAAAAGTCATAACCTGTCAGGGAAGATTCCAGTTACAGTCCGTAAATGACCTGGGCATCAGCCAGGAAAGTAGGTAGTAAATCATTCATGAAAAACAAGAGATGGCCTACAAAACCAAGACCTCATTTGTCTGCACTGGAGGCTGCTAAGAATCATTCTTATACTTTCCAGCAGGAAATGTAATGTTGCCATTTCCAGATGGAGTGGCCTGGCTTGAGGGCAGTCTACAAGGATTGTATGGAGGAAGACCTTATGTCTGGAGCAATTTAGGGGTGTTCACACTGGCTTTCTTGAATTAAACTACACAAAGTTCCATAGAGCATTAGGTGACCATAATGACAACCATAAGACAGAATCCCTGTTGCCTCCTTATACCCCAATTTCTGCCACCACTGTGGAATGACTCATTAGAATAACTATTTTCTATTTCTACTTCTTTCCCTGGCATCTTCCTATCTTTTCTTAAGGTGTTAATATCAAGCTATATATTACTGTTTTTAAACCATGCAAATTGACTTCCAGGTAGAGGCCATGAACGACCATACTTTCTGGGAATAAATATTAGCATCACCAACCCTGAGAAATTGTCTTCAGTTGCAATCAATTTCCCACCATGGTGGTAAACTGCTCTCAAAGAGTTAATGGGCCCCATTCCTAATGGGGCAATCAGGGACTTGTTTGATCCCAGTTCTAATCACTTCCTAAGTCTCCATCCCATCACACAGGCAGAGATGAATACTTTGGGGCCTGAAGTTTGCTGTGGAGGGCAAGTGAGTCATAGACAAACTTCCTCTCTGAAAGGTTCATTGAGAGAGCCAATTAGCCAGGGAGGAGGTGCTGTTCTGCATTCCCTAATTACTCAGGGATGAGAGGGGTCAGATCAGAAGCCTGACCCCCACAAGTAACCACACAAAACGCCTCAATAGAGTTTTCCAGGCGGGAAAACTTAAAAGCCGGACTCACGTCTGCTTTAGCAGTTCTTTCTCAAGAACCCAACAAAGGTTGGAGCCTCAGACAATGGCCGGGGTCCTCCCATGGACCACCTCAGGGACAAAGAGGGAATGCAATTGCTAAGATCCAAGACGCCGAAGCTGCTGCCTATTCTGAATAAGGGTGGGGAAAGTGTGACAATTTCTAAAACATGATTTTTTCCCTTGGTCCAAAAAAGGAGCTTTTGATCTCCAGAAATGGAGTGAGATGAGGAGTACCATGAGTGAAAGCACAAAGATTTCCAAATAGAATCCAACATTAATGTATTCACTTTATTTTTTATTTATTTACTTTTTAATTTCTCTAAGGTGTTTGAGCCTGGACCTTCAAACGTTAAAAAAAAATTACAATTCTCCAAAAATTGGAGTTCCCAAAAATGTACCTCTTCAACCTGGCTATACCCTCTTTTGGCAGCCAACTTGATTTGAACATTTGACAACCAAAGGTAGTACGTTAGAAAAGGGCAATTGCAAATACACTCCACAACTCAGAAGCATCCTAAATCTCTAGGGTAAGGGGAAAATTGGGGGATAATTTAACCAAACCCTCTCATTCTTAAGAGATTGAAGTCTGAGACCAAAGATGTAAAACTACCTGTCCAATGTTAAAAGGCAAGTCAGTTACCGATAGGCCTTATGTTTTTGTGGAACACATACACACACACATACACACAAGCTTAAATGCACATATCCAGATATTAGTTTCATGAGCCTGGAACTTATTTGGTTTTGGTTGTTTTCACTCAGTGGAGTTCTTAATTGGGGAAGCTTCCAGAGTTGAGGCTCAGGATTGGGAAAAGAGAATAACCTGTTTTGGGGAAAGGTTAGAAGCCTTTGAAGTGGATAATGAAAGTGAGGGGTCATTATCTTTCAGAAGTATCAAGTCAGGAACCTGGGGGTAAAGAGGGAGAGACAACTGACAATTTAAAATCTCTGAGATAACAATGATGTATCTCTGAGAGAAGATGAAATAGGGACTGAGGCATTAGCGTGTATCAGAAAGATACCCACAGCCATGAAAACAGCCTTTGCCCCCACTCTTTGGTTGGTGAAAGTTTCTTTATCTGTGTTTCAGTTTTCTCATCTGTAAAATAGACCAAGGATACTAGATGAGCTCTTAGGGTTCTCCTACCCTGACTGGTTTAACTTTTGGGACATCACAGTTCTACTCAATACTGACAGCTCAGGAAGCTAAATTTGGATAACTGTGAATAATTATGTATAACCTACCCATTCCCCCACATTCTCTATGAGAAGAGGCTCTTCTGATCCACAGAAATCTGGCCACTTACATCCAAACTCCAAAACACTCCTTACCTGCTTCTACGGCCCACTTCTCTCAAGAGAAGTAAAGATTTGATTTATGAATGTTGTCCACATTCACCCAGCCCAGGGTCCCAAAAACACATGGTGGAGCCTGAAGTGTCACCTTAATGACCACAGATTCAAAACGTACATCAGCATTCAATTCAGGGAGCAGATGGCATTGTATTTCTTCTTATTCTCCACCCCCTCCTCTATCTTAGCACAGCTTTTTATTTATTTATTTATTTATTTGTTTGTTTGTTTATTATTGGAGGCAGCATGTTACAATAATGATGATGTTGATAACTTTAATTATTACAATATTTAACATGCTTCTTTGCTGCCAAAGACTCTGTTCCTTTCTGGCAAAAACACCAAGAGATCATATCTTCCCCCCAACCCTGTCCCCCTCCCCTTTTTTTATAGATGAGGAAGTGGAAGCTCCACTAGGTTAAGTAACTCAGGATTATCCTTTCAAATAAGTGGCAGAGACAGGAGTGTTAAACAGTTTAGATTCTAGATTTCAAAAAGCCTGTTGGAGCTGTTGGTTCTCTGCTACTTGTTATCTGAATTTGAGCAACCTATTTAAAATTTTGCAGTTTCATTTAATCTTCTCATTTGAAAAGGGGTTAATAATAGTTTCCTCTGAGGACTAACTAGCTAGATATGGGTAAAACAACTAGCATAAAGCTGGTGTTTGATCAATATTAGTTTTTCCTTTCTCTCTGTCCTTCATTCTCTAACATCTAATATTAAAATGATTGATTTATGACATTTTTGAGCCTGGAATTCCATAATCAAAGTACTTTCTTGGTGTTGAATCCACACCCATGAAGCCTCATTCCCCCAAGCCTCTGCCTCTACAGACACTAAACTCAGACAATACACACTCTTTCCAGTCATTGAAAGGGATATGGCTTTGGAGTAATAGGGGGAAAATATATCATGAGTAATATTAACAAGAAACCTCTATAAAAATTGGCCCATAGCTTCTAAAATTCTTGTGGTTTATCATCTAAATGGAAACTTGGTCTCCCTATGGTAGATGGCAGCATTTTAAGACCCATCTTCTACAAGTCACTAAGGATTATTGATGGAAAAAATTATGAGACACCATTTCAGTCAAGGGTAGAGACACTTAAAGAAATGTATCCAAAGAACAACAAGAAACAATATAATATAACCAGGATGTCAAGGACCTCATAATTCCTATTTGTGAGTCGGGGATATGGAACTGAGAGAGGTTTCCAAGTATCTAATAATTCAGTACATTCTGAACTGAGTGGCAAGGTGGTGTGAATTGCCACCATGTGTCTGTGAACCTTTCATCTTTGCTGGTTTTTGAGAGAAATACACCCTGGCATGGAAAAGTAACAGATTAGAACTCTCTGTCAACATTGCTATTTATTTTTCTAACACCACTGGTTTGCTTTTTTTTTTTTAATTTTTTGAATGAATAGCTATAAAGTGAAAGGTTTACTGCTGTTTGAGAGTGAAGAAAAGTAATTTGCAGTTTGATTCTTGGTTATGAGATGCTTGGTGCCTATCTCCTTTGGAACCGAAGGTTTTGCATGCACACTCTGAAGTTAATGCCTAGAACTTCTGATCTGGAAGAGAAATAGGAAACTGCCCTACCCTCTCTTGTCTGCCACAACTCCACCTTTTTGCAGATGGTTAAGTGAAGACACAAATGGATTAGCTGCAGAAGCAATATTAGAACACAGGTTTCTGACTCCTAGCCTGATGTCTTTTCTATATAATATTCTGCTGCCCACAAGACTAAGTAATTTAGCTTAGCATTCAAGAGCGTACAGCCAGTTCATAGCAAAACTGCTCTCACCACCCATAGCTCATGAATTCACTCCACTAGCTCCCTAACTCATTCTCTCATGGGCAACTTGTTTTGTCTTATGCTATGTAAATAAGAGCAAGAGTACAGCCAGTTAACCACTAGGGCCAACTTTTGTGGAGAAATTTAATGAGCACAACTCATGATATATTTTATTTGTCAATATTTTCAAATCATATTCCTATTGGTGACTAGAAATCATGTGAAAAAAGAAAGTTCATCCTGATTATAATCTTCTTTTCCTGCACTGGCATTGCTTTAGTTCGAGCTCAGTTTAGTGAATTCCTGGACTCCTTCAAGATTTTGTACCTCTGTCTGACATCATTTGTTCATTCATTCATTCATTCATTCATTCATTCATTCATTCATTCATGTTATGGGTCCAAGTCCTCCCCTGTTCTCCATGGCTTCCTGACAAATGGAGCACTCAAAAGGAATAATAATCAAATACGAAGAAAGTGCTTTTGTAATAAATAATGGCTCAACAAGTGATCCTTTGAAGTTCTGTGGGGACAGAGTTTAGCTCAGTACAAGAAAGAACCTTTCACTTTACAGCTATTCAAAATTGGAAGGCAGCGTTACTTTGTAAAGTAGAGGACTTCCAGTCAAATAGCAGCATTCAAGTGAGAGACTGGATAATCACTGCTTTAGTGGGATAGGTGTGGGGTTGTTAGTGAGTAAGAGCTTACTCTGGTGTCACACAGAAGAGGCCTTAAACCTGCCACATCCCCACTTCGAAAGTTTGGATTATTTATCTAGGCTGTGGTCATATCACCCGGGAGAACACTGTTAGAAATGCTGAAATTTGGGCCCCATCTTGGAAATCCTGGCTCAAAATCTAGATTTTAGCAAGGACTGCAGGCCGTTCATATGCACTTCAGAGTTTGAGAAGCACTGAAATGGGCTTTCTAAACTTTGATTTGGTTATTTATTCATTAAAGAAGTGGTAATAATGCCTGCCTTGCACTTGTGCTTCAAGGGTAAATCAGATTGTGTTAGTAAAGATCTTAGCAGAGTGCCTAATAGTTAATACTAACAGATTGCAGGTACTAGTATTAACTTCTCAATAGATGAATTCAACATTGGGTTGGAAGTTGGACTGAATTACTTCTACAGTCTCTTTATTACTCTAAGATCATATCATTCTATATTTTTATTTCACATATTTTGACATTTTGGGGTCAAATCATTACTCCAACTCTCACACCAAAAATATAAATATATCTGGAGAAATCATGTTATGTTATGATGGGTCTGTTAGGCAGATGTTCTTCCTCTCCCCACACAATGTAAAGAGACTACATTGCACATGCTTGACAGCAGGCATTTCACTTCACTCATCCATAAATATGGCTTTGGTGGGGAGTAGGAGCATGTTGGAGCTACATTCCATTAATTTTACATAGTCTGGGAACTCAAGATCTCCTTTCTGGATGCCACTGAGAGATCCTACCCCATGTCTACAATCTATTTTTCTCTAGTTGAAATTTACATTTGTCAGGCCTAATGCGAAGTATTGTGTTCAGCACCATGTAAGAGAAAAATTTAAGAACAGCCATTTAAAGGAATCCAAAGCAGCATAAAATTGATGGCATCAATCCCCTGCTTAAAACCCATTAATGACTTTCTGTTGTTCTTAGACTGAAGTTCCAACATCTTAACAGGAACTACAAATCCCTGTATTATTTGTCCCATGCTTACCCTTCTAGTCTTAGCATATACCCCTTTTCCTCTTGTATCAGTTATGTATTGCTGTATAAAAAATTATCCCAAAATGGAAATACTAAAGTAATAAATATTTATTATCTCACATAGTTACTGCTGGTTAAGAATTCAGGAGCAGCTCAGCTAGGGGGTTCTGGCTCAGGGTCTCTCATGAGGTTGCAGTCAAAATGTCTTCTGGGGCTCCACTAATCTGAAGGCTTGACTGGGGCTGGAGGATCTACTTCCAATGTAGTTGACTCATACAACTGAGAAGTTAATGTTCATTGTTGGCAGGGGATCTCAGTTCTTCTTTGTGTGGTCCTCTGCATAAAACTACTTGAGTGTCTCCATGACATAGCAGCTGGCATCTCCCAAAGTGAATGATCCAAAAAGGGCATGGAACAAGCTATAATGTTTCTTTTGACCTAGCCTTAGAAGTCACAATTCATCATTTCCAAAATACCTTAGCAATTACACAGTTTCACCCTATTTAGTGCAGGAGGAAACTACAAAAGGTTACAAATAAATTCCAGGAGAACAAGAATCATTGAGGATCATCTTGGAAGATAACTACTACACATCTCTGTGCTCTAAGTATTTCAGTTTATTAACTCATATTGAGTTCTCTGTAGCACCATTCTCTCTTTGGCCTGCCAGCCATTGCCCTTAGTTTCCTCTGCAGGGATCATCACATTTAGCTTTTTAAGTTAGTACCTTTGTCCTTCATGGCGTATCCTAGATGCTTTTTTCCTGAGGAGTGTTTCCTGAACCCCTTCCAAGGCCATTCAGGGACCCCTCCCGTAGGTACTCAGTATCACCCCAGCACTTTTCACAGTAGACTATAATTTTCTGGTTTTTTCTTTTCTTTTTTTTTTGACAACTTTTTCTACTAGATTTTAACAGCATTAGGGCACCATTTGATATGGTTTGGCTGTGTCCCCACCCAAATCTCATCTTGTCTCACCTTGAATTCTAATAATCCCCATGTGTCAAGGGCTGGGTCAGGTGGAGATAATTGAATCATGGGGGTGGCTTCTCCCATACTGTTCTCATGGTAAGGAATGAGTCATGAGATCTGTTGGTTTTACAAATGGGAGTTTTTTTCTACACAAGCTCTCTTGTCTGACGCCATGTAAGACTTGACTTTGCTCCTCCTTGCCTTCTGCCATGATTGTGAGGCCCCTCCAGTCAAGTGGTCAATTAAACCTCTTTCTTTTATAAATCACCCAGTGTCAGGTAAGACTGGGTAATTATTCACAGTGTGAGAACAGACTAATATACCATTCTATTTCCCAGAAATGTGATCTGTATCTAAAACTTAGCAGATGCTAATAAGTACTAATTAAATGGAAGCATGAGTGGAAAATAGAGGTGATAAAAATTCAGTTTGTCCTTGAAAATAGATACAAATTGAATTAGAGGAGAGAAAAGAAAGGGGATGGAGTATGGGGATAGGGTGATGATAATTTTGAGCAAAAGTGGAGGATGACTCTTCACTACAGACTGATATTATCCAAGTCACTAAACATGAACACTCTAATACCTATCTCCAATCTTTCTCTTCAGTCTCATCCTCAGTTTTGGCAAGGTGGAGAGAGTGTACTAGTCTGTCTTCAATAACTAAGGCTAACAGGTTTTACAGAAAGACACAGGAATATAGAGGAAACAGAAGTGAGAAGTAAAGAATGAGAAAACAACAGAGGGAGAGCTGAACAGAAGTGTAGAAGAGTTGATACACAGTTGATGTATCTTGGTAACAAGGATTTGAAATATTAAAGTGACTTCTCGAGGTTCTCCTAAAACTGAGGGTTCTGACATTCCTCATCTTGGGTATGGAAAAGATTCTAGTCATAGTTAGTGCATCTTGGATGTGCTTGAGACAATGATCTGAGCTGGTGTTTTCTGGATTCTGCTGTCACCTTGTCTTCTGACACTTTACTGTCTGTGTTTTCCCCAGGGGCAAGGGCCAGGATGCTGCACCACCTCTGTCACCCTGATACGGTTTTGCTGTGTCCCCACCCAAATCTCAACTTAAATTTTATCTCCCAGAATTCCCACATGTTGTGGGAAGCACCCAGGGGGAGGTAACTGAATCATGGGGGTCAGTCTTTCCCTGCTATTCTCACGATAGTGAATAAGTCTCACAAGATCTGATGGATTTATCAGGGGTTTCTGCTTTTGCTTCCTCCTCATTTTTCTCTTGCCACCACCATGTAAGAAGTGCCTTTCACCTCCCACTATGATTCTGAGGCCTCTCCAGCTATGTGGAACTGTAAGTCCAATTAAACCTCCTTTTGTACCCAGTTTCAGGTATGCCCTTAGCAGCAGCATGAAAATGAACTAATACAGTAAATTGATACCAGCAGAGTAGGGTGTTGCTAAAAAGATATCCAAAAATGTGGAAGCAACTTTGGAACTGGGTAACAGGCAGAGGTTGGAACAGTATGGAGGGCTCAGAAGACAGGAACATGTGGGAATGTTTGGAACCTCCTAGAGACTTGTTAAATGGCTGTGACAAAAATGCTGACAGTGATATGAACAATAAGATCCAGGTTGAGGTAGTCTCTAATAGAGATGAGGAACTTGTTGGGAACTGGAGCAAAGGTGACTCTTGTTATGCTTTAGTAAAGAGACTGGCAGCCTTTTGCCCCTGCTCTAGAGATTTGTGGAAATTTGAACTTGAGAGAGATGATTTAGGGTATCTAGTGGAAGAAATTTCTAAGCAACAAAGCATTCAAGAGGTGACATGGGTGCTGTTAAAAGCATTCCATTTTAAAAGGGAAACGGTGCATAAAAGTTCAGGAAATTTGCAGCTTGATGATGCAGTAGAAAAGAAAAACACTTTCTTTCTTTTTTTTTTTTAAGGAAAAATTCAAGCTGGCTCCAGAGATTTGCATAAGTAGCAAGGAACCTAATGTTAATCCCCAAGACCATGGGGAAAATGTATCTGGGTCATTTCAGAGACTTTTCAGCAGCCCCTCCCATCACAGGCCTGGAGGCCCAGGAGGAAAAGGGGTTTCGTGGGCCAGGCCCAGGGTCCCTGTGCTGTGTGCAGCCTAGGGATTTGGTGCCTTGTGCCCCAGCTACTCCAGCTGTGACTGAAAAAGGCCAATGTAGAGCTCAGGTTGTGGCTTCTGAGGATGGAAGCCCCAAGTCTTGGCAAGTTCCACGTGGTGTTGAGCCTGCGGGTGCACAGAAGTCAAGGATTGAGGTTTGGGAACCTCTGCCTAGATTTCAGAAGATGTGCAGAAATGCCTGGATGTCCAGGCAATAGTTTGCTGCAGGGGCGGGACCCTCATGGAGAACCTCTGCTAGGGCAATGCAGAAGACAAATGTTGGGTCAGAGGCCCCACACAGAATCCCTACTGGGGCACTGCCTAGTGGAGCTGTGAGAAAAGGGCCATTCCTCCAGACCCCAGAATGTTATATCCACTGACATCTTGCACCATGCTGCTGGAAAAGCTACAGACACTCAACACCAGCCCTTGAAAGCAGCCTGAAGGGAGCCTGTACCCTGCAAAACCACAGGGGTAAAGCTTCCCAAAACCATGGGCATCCCTCTTTTGCATCAGCGTGACCTGGATGTGAGACCTGGAGTCAAAGGAGATCATTTTGGAGCTTTAAAATTTGACTGCCCAGCTGGATTTTGGTCACTGTAACCCCTTTGTTTTGGCCAATTTCTCCCATTTGGAATGGCTGTATTTACCGAATATCTGTACCCCCATTGTATCTAGAAAGTAACTAGCTTGTTTTTGATTTTACAGGCTCATAGGCAAATGAGACTTGCCTTGTCTCAGATGAGACTTTGAACTATGGATTTTTGGGTTAATGCTGAAATGAGTTAAGACTTTGGGGGACTGTTGGGAAGTTATGATTGGTTTTGAAATGTGAGGACATGAGGTTTGGAGAGGCCAGAGGAAGAATGATATGGTTTGGCTGTGTCACCTCCCAAATCTTAACTTGAATTGTATCTCCCAGAATTTCCATGTGTTATGGGAGGGAGGGACACAGGGGGAAGTAATTGAATAATGGGGGCCAGTCTTTCCCATGCTATTCTCATGATAGCGAATAAGTCTCAGATCTGATGCATTTATCAGGGGTTTTCGCTTTTGCTTCCTCCTAATTTTCCTCTTGATGCCACCATGTAAGAAGTGCCTTTCACCTCCTGCCATAATTCTGAGGCTTCCCCAGCCATGTGGAACTGTAATTCCAATTAAACCTCCTTTAGTTCTCAGTTTGGGGTATGTCTTTATCACATTTGTTTTATTGAAAACAAACTAATACACACCCCCACTGTGATGTGGGTCCCAGAATCTCCAGTGCCCAGCTGAACACTATCAATCCATACATGCTCTACTGTTAGAGCAGACTCTAGAGATGTCACGTGACACAAACCGAAAATGTTGAAGAGTCAACTTACTTGGGAGAACCTTATGACCAATGAGTTAGAGTAGAAGGGAAAGAATAAGTGATAAATTGCTTTCTTTTCCCCTCTCGCAACCCTGAATAACTGTTGTTATATACATGGATTCTTTGTAAACTCTTTAGAGCCATCCTCTATAAGCTAGCCATCAGCTGGATGTTCTGTGAAGTTAGGGATAGAGCAGTAGTTCACTGTCTTGTATCTGCTTTCTCTGTTTCCCCATCTTACTTTCCTCTCCCCTCATCTTTTGAAGTGGCTGTACCAAGAGAGGATTAGTATGTAAGCATGATCTTAGGTTTCTGAGTTTTCAAAAAAAAATGTACTATTAAAAAATATAGATCAGAACACACCTGGCCAACATGGCAAAACTCCGTCTCTACTAAAAATACAAAAATTAGCCATGGGTGGTGGCACATGCCTGTAATCTCAGCTACTTGGGAGGCTGAGGCAGGAGAATTGCTTGAATCTGGGAGGCGGAGGTTGAAGTGAGCCAAGATCGTGCCCACTGCACTCCATCCTGGCAGACAGAGCAAGACTCTGTCTCAAAAAAACAAACAAACAAAAAATAGAGATGGAGTCTTGCTATGTTGCCCAGGCTGGTCTTGAAATCCTGAGCTCAACCAATCCTCCTGCCTTAGCCTCCCAAAGTGCTGGGATTATGAGTGTGAGGCACTGTGCCTGGCTGGCTTTCTGGTTTTTAGTGAATGAGACTTTTCAGTAACCCAACCAGTGCAGCTCTGTGAAAAAAAAAAAAAAAAAAAAAATCCAAGGAAATAAAAGAAGCAGCTACAATCATTGTTAAGGAAGGACAGGGTGAAGGGGCAGACCCTGTAAGAGAGGCAAAGAGGGCACTGAGAATGAATATTATCCACACAAATGATCGTTGTCCACTGAAGTCCTTCTAGATTGTATGTCAGCATGGAAAAGAAAGGCCCACCTCCTGTCCAGTCCACAGAGCCTCTATAATGAACCACACTGATACTTGGTGCCCCTCAAGGCTCACATCACCCACAAAATTTAACCACAGAAACTGGGATATCCACCCTTGTTTTGTTGATAACTCACTGTATGACCTTGGAGTATGTCACTTTCCTGCTCTGTCCTTTTATTTTCTCCTTTGTAAAATGAAGAGATTGAGCTAAATTAGTAGTAAGATTTTCCTTATAACCTCAATATTCTTTCCTGATATGTGTTATAGCCTCCAAATGCCCATATTTACTTCTGCATGATCTGCACAACCAATCTTTAGATGTATTTCAACTAACACTAAGACAGGGAGTAATTTCTTCTTCAGAGCCTAATGGCCTCTCAGTAGGATCAAAAGTAGAGCACTGCTTTCCATCTTTGATGAGAGGTCGTATGTAGAGACCTAATTTTACTCCTATTTACAATTTGACAGCAACACACTTCATAGGCAGGCACTAGGAGCTTGAGCTAGCAACTGATAAATTTAAACAAGTCCATCTACTCCACCATGGCCTGAACAAATGCATGGAGTCATCCTGCTGCTCTTCCCTCCCTCCCTCCCTCCCTTCCTTCCTTCCTTCCTTCCTTCCTTCCTTCCTTCCTTCCTGCCTTCCTGCCTTCCTGCCTTCCTGCCCTCCTGCCTTCCTGCCTTCCTGCCTTCCTGCCTTCCTGCCTTCCTGCCCTCCTGCCTTCCTGCCTTCCTGCCTTCCTGCCATCCTGCCCTCCTGCCTTCCTGCCCTCCTGCCCTCCTGCCTTCCTGCCTTCCTGCCTTCCTGCCTTCCTGCCTTTCTTCCTTGAAGGAAGAGAATATGAATGTAATGGAAATGAATGGACATTCACCATTGGTGCTGCAAAAATTGGTGAAATGAAAATATATTATTGGTTTCCTTGAAAATGCAGTCAAATTTCCAGGCTCCTCAAAAGCTTATTGAGATGCTAACTACCTCTGAATCCAGAGTAAATGCAATTCATTTTTCTGGCTTTATAACCTAGGGTATCTGCAGAGCTGTTAGAACAACTGACAGAGTAACAAATGACCAAATTCACAGATCTGGATTCCAGTTCTACAGTTTTCTTACTGAGTAGCTTTAGGCAATATTATTTCACCCTCCAGCCTCAGTTTTCTTCTTAAGGAAATGGGAAACGTCTTTACAACAATCATTTGATGAGATTCATTGCATCTGTACCAACAGCACTGTTCTCATATGTGACCCTTGGCTCAGAGAAGCTCTTTAGAACTTAGGGTTTGCAAATATAATGAGAGGAAAGAAACTGGATAGGGAGTAGAAGAGATTACAAAAATGAAAACAAAAACCAGGAGGCACAAATATGAAAATATGGAGCAACTGGTACTTGCCAAGCATTTGCTAGGTACTTTCATAGATATTTTATTTGCTTAAAAAAGGGAGCCTAATGACTGAGACATTGCTGTCTTATTTTCTGTACAAACAGATTCCCCTCACTCTTCCCACCAAAAGAAAGCCTAAGTCATCTAGGTCAGATTCCTATGTACTGTTGTTTTTTTGTCTCAGTAGCTAGGTGCAAGACTCTTCTGGAATTTGCCTGGGGGTAATAACCATAACCCCCAACACCACTGTCACTCTAAAATTTTGTGAGGTTGCTTACTTTCTTCTGCATACTCATAACATTCTGATGAGAAGGAGGTGACTCAGCCATAGACTAAGAGGTGAATAAGCATCACCAGCCTCATTCAATTATGGGGCCAGAGGGAAAGGCAGTGTCTGCAAAAGTCAAAACAGATTTTTGAAACAGTTTCCCTTCCAGCCTCTGCAAAACCTGCTCATTCAATTCCTTTTCTGTTGATGACTTTGGCTTCTGAGACAAGGCCTTTCTCTGGTGGCCCAGAGCTCTGACAATCCCCCAAATGTCAGGGGCTTGGAGAGCTCTTTGGGGTAAGGTGTCCAAAAGGACAAGTCTCCCAAGCCTCAGAATCTTTGCTGAGCTCTGGAGTTTCCAAAGCTCCAGTCTCTTTCGGAGACACTGAGTTGCAAATGTGAATTGTTGGAACTCCTAATCCACAGCCTCTTGGGTGTTCTAAGAGCTTAGGCTCCTTTCTTTCAGGCTTGTAGTGATTAATTACAATCAGCCAGCCACATTTCATGGGACCCCACTCCTACAGCAGCCACAGTCAACTTAACTTAGCCATTTGAAGCAAAAAACCCAGTTCAGACTGAATGTCCTTCACTAGCCTACTACAAAAGGAAGACTTGTGACAGGAAAAAGTATTCTCATCCCTTTCTCTCTTCAATTCAGGGTAGATGAGGAAGCATGTGTTAAGGCAGAAAACATGATGGACAGGGCCATTCTGGTCTAGATCGTAGTTGTAATCCTAGCCTTGACCTCTACTATCTATGTAATGCTGGTCAGCCGACTTCTCTAAGCTCTTGTAATCCTCATGGGGTTAGCAGAAGGGGGCCATGCTCTATCACATAATGGACAGGAGGCAACATACAGGATGAAGTATCCTTGGCTGCTTCTTTTCCAAGGTTGTATACAATGTCACATAATGTAGGCAACAGTTAGTTCATGACAGGGCTGTGTGTCTGACATTCCCACTGGAACTGGATACTTTCCCACACACGTACGTATTACTCATGTCTATATTTTTTGCTTTAACTATTCTCTCTGCCTGGAAATTCCTTCATCCAAACACAGACCTTCAATTCTTTCACCTGCAGTACCAATGCCACCAGGAATTATTCCTCATCTGTAATCCAAAAGCATCCTCTGCCTATCCCAGTTATGACACTCACCACTTACCATATCAGTTTATCATTATCTCTTTATCTCCCTGGCATAGAGGAAATGCTTAATTAATGCTTGTTTATTTAGATAAATGACTCATCTCAGGAATAGATCACATTCTTCATAATCATAAAAATAACAAACTTGAGTAACCCTCCAGCACTTACAAAGAATATATATATATATACAGAATGGGGTTAATACTACAGCTTTAAGAGTGTGTGTGTATATATATATATGTATATATAGCATTCAAGAGATGCAGATACTGAGGTTCTTAGTTAAAGAATGGGAACACAAACATAGATATGTCTGGTTCTAAGTGTGGAGACCTTCCTCAAGGGCTGTCCAGGAGCAACACTCAAGTGCAAGTGATTGTAGCAAATGGCCAGCATGGTGGTTCATGCCTGTAATACCAGCAATTTGGGAGCCTGAGGTGTGTGAATCACTTGAGTCCAGGAGTTTGAAAGCAACCTGGCCAAACGAAATTCTGTCTCTATTAAAAAAAAAAAAAAGTTACGGCCAGGCACAGTGGCTCATGCCTGTAATCCCAGTGCTTTGGAAGGCCGAGGCAGGCAGATCATGAAGTCAGGAAATGGAGACCATCCTGGCTAACACGGTGAGATCCTGTCTCTACTAAAAATACAAAAAAATTAGCCAGGCGTAGTGGTGGGTGCCTGTAGTCTCAGCTACTCGGGAGGCTGAGGCAGGAGAATGGCGTGAACCCAAGAGGCAGAGCTTGCAGTGAGCTGAGATCACACCACCGCACTCCAGCCTGGGCTACAGAGCGAGACTCTGTCCCCACCCCCCGCAAAAAAAAAATTACAAAAATTAGCCGGGCATGGTGGCACACACCTGTAGTCCCAGATACTCAGAAGACTGACAGGGGAGGATGGCCTGAGCCTGGGAGGTCAATGCTACAATGAGCAATAATGGAGCCACTGCACACCACCCTGGGCAACAGAGTCAGACCCTGCCTCAGAGAAAAAAATATAGAGAGATTTACTGAAGTCTACTATGCACTAGGCACTAAGCAAGGTGTTGGGGACAAAAATGAGTAAGATTTACTTCTGTATTCGTACAAAGTTCATGATTGAGTGAATAAAATTATAATTCATTCCCATACTTCCTAAATATCTATAATGTTCCAGGTATCAGGATGGAAGCTTACACTGTTGTGGGAGAATTAAGTCTTGGCATAACCCAAGGTGGGTCATATGAATTCTACATTTGCATAACAGTTGAATTTTATATAATGAACATATATTTATTTGTAATCAGAGAAAACAAGAACAAAAAAAGAATAAGATAGGAAACAGTGATTATTTTAATCTGTTTTTACATGTTTCTTTCCATTAATTTATCATCTTTAATCTACAAGCCAAAAGAGCAGTAAAGATAAAGTGACATAGGATTTCAAAAGAGGGAGAATGTACATCTATCTAAGAATCAGTAAAATCCTTATTTTATTTGGGATTTATGATGGTAACTTTGAAAAGTCCTTGGCAGAGAAATTCTGAAGATGTTCTCTGGAAAGCCATAGTTCCAAGAGATATGAGCAGGTGTTTCCAGAGCAGAAAACAAAAGAGGGGAGGAGGGGAGGCAGAAGTGAAATGAAAGTAAACATGTTTTTTTGTGTTTGTGTTTTCTCTTCTGTATGTTTGTTTTGCTTTTCTGCAGAACATCTCAGAATCTTCAAAAAGCACATGTTTCTTGAGATAATGAATGAAACTTGGCAAGGGGAGACATATAGGGTTTCTCAAATGTATTATTCCAAAATCCAGCATTGAGATTAGTGTTCCCAAGAAAACATAGTGATAAATGATGCCTTTCTGGGCTCTTAATAGCTCTTTAGCTTGATCTATGGGACACTGAAATTGCTCAGATGAGGTAGACCAAGAATGAGAGAAAATGGGCATATCTGGAAGGTACTTTGGCAACACAGCTGTTAAGCAAAATCAGGTTAACTCCACCTGAAAATTGCCTACTTTTGGGACAGCCACCCACAACCCCTACTTAATATGAAAAAGAAAACAGTTTCATCTTGTTTGCAGCCAAGAAAACTTCCTCGAAGAGTTGATACATGAACTGGGATTTGAGAACCATCTTCTCAATTCCCACCAGGCTTCAACAATGGAAATACTGTGGCAATGTCTTCATTGACACCAGACTACCTTGAGGAAATATAGATCCCCCTCAGTTTTGAACCACAGAGAGCCATCTCAGACTGAAAATGTCAGGGGTTTGGAATCGGTTTCTCCATCCAGCAAATGGGGATAATAATGTGCCTTGTAGGGTAGGTATGGGGATTAGGTGGGTTGATTCATAAAAAGAATCTAATAATGCTAAACATGTTATAGGCACTCAGTAACAAAGGACATTATTAGCTGGAACTTTCCCAAGAAGTTGAGCCTCCTTTACCATTTTGCAAGATGGAGCACCATCTTCTGACCCAACAGAGCAATGTAATTTAAAGGACCCTGCTGAGAATGAAGGTCTAGCATTCATCTTCAGTAATTAATACATGCCCTAGGGGATGCTTGTGATTGGAAATGGGAAGGCAGAAGACTGTTTTTTACTTTTTGATTGAGTGCTTTTTTTTTTTTTTTTTAATCTCAAGCTATTCTGAATGTCATGGAGAGTTAATGAAGACATGTTGTACACCCACTGCAAACACAGTAAAAGAGAAAATACAACCAATTCTACCACTGTCTGAGTAGATTAAATCCTCAGTTATGCTAGAAGTTCAGGGAAGAAAATGAGAGTTGTGTTAGGAGATGGATGGGGATAACACTGGTTACAAAGTCAGAAAAAAACGAGGAAGGATCCTCTTCCATCTTTTCAATTTCTCCACTTTTCCTTCCTTCTTCAATTCCTCTCTCCCTCAACAGTTAAGGGCAGAGAGTGGGCAAAAGGTGTCTGCATTGACTTTAGTATCAGATAATAAAATCAGCATAATTTAGTCTTAATACTATGTCCAGAGTTATGGTCTCTATGTTTTTCTTACCACCATTTAGTGAAACTGCAGCAAATCATCTAAAACAGAAAAAAGCAATAACATTCCATCAGTAGCTTTTGCTTCTCAAAGACTGGCTTCAAATAACAGATGTGATGTTCTTCAGGTTAGCCGCCACTCACAACACTTGAGATATCCAACTGGGAACAATCTCCCTGAGTTGGAATAAACGAGATGATCTAATACCTGAAGATTTCCCAACTCCAGCCCATTTCTTACATACACGATACATTTGAGAAATGGCTGAATGCATTCTCCCCCAAAGATTGGGTAGGGCACTTCTTCTTTCATGAGACTGCAATTTAGAGGGGCCCCAAGGGGGTATCTGAGGAGGTTAAGAAAGTCTGCAAACTTGTTTGAAATCTCTAGGGTACATTTTTCCTGCATAAATCTTAGCAATTATGACTCTATTTTGCTTAAAGACAGAAGCAAAGAAAAAAAAAGTAAAACAAACCCCAGAACAATTCCTACAGTGTGTCTATAAAGTGAACTTTTCTTCTGAGAAACAATTGTTTCTATTTTTAGGGAATTTTTAGTTTCCCTTTGCTCTTCTAGAAGGAATCTGGTATATTTCAGACTAGAGTAGATTAAGCCGTTAAAAGTGATAGCTCTGCTTCATATTCAAAGCAATCCCCAAACAGAGTACTACAGGTACATCAGACAGTGAAATTCTCCCCAGAAGAGGAAAGGGTTCATGGTTACATTCCACTTCTTTTGTGCACAGACTCAGGTGTCGGACAAAATAGAGTTCAAATCCTAGATGTTCCCATATTCAACTTCCTTAACCTCTGAGTCTCAGTTTCCTCTTTTGTCAAATGTCGATAATGATAATGATGATAATATTGATAAATAGACTCTTCCTAGTGTGAATATTCTGTTGTGTAATATTATTTTAAAGAGGATTATAATCATTTGTTGCATTTGTGTTGACATACAATATTCAATGTCTTAATACTCTAATTCTACCTGCCAACAAATGCGTAGGATATCACCTTCCTGTCAGGTTTTCTGCGACATTATTGAAATGAACTCTGTCTCTTATCCTGAGATGGGTTTTAATACTCAATGAGAAGCAGATCCCATGAAAATTAACTCACAAATTTAAGATCTCAGAATCAGTAAGCTGTGGAGGAAGGATCAAATCCAGTTCTAGCTAAATCTAAACTTTTTTTGCTTTTCTACTTTATGGTGCTGCCCTGAGCTGGGAGTGTACACATTGATTGATTGATTCATTCATTCATTCATTCTTTTATCCAATCATTCAACAAGTATTAAGCAATGTTTTGTTTTGATTTGCTTTGTAGGGGACATTTAAAATGTGAAAGCACTTTACAAAAGTAAAGTTCTACGTGAATATAAGTTGTTATAATGAAGGGCTGAAGCCTGTCTGTTGTCTCTGGTATTTTGAGTGAGAAACACAAGCAAAATTCGTATCCTGTGATCTCTCATCCTATGACAAAACAAAATAAAACAAACTCTAAACTACAACCCATCCACTGCTAATACAATATATCTTTTACCTCCAGATTTATTGAGGTATAATTGACAAAAAACTTACCTATATTTAATGTGTACAATGTGATAATTTGATACACATAAATAATGTGAAATGATTACCATAATCAAATTAATTAATATGTGGCATATAACCTCATATAAGATTTTTATTTTTATTTTTGGTGTGATGGGAGTTCTTAAGATCTCGCTCAGAAAATTTCAAGTATACAATACAGTATTGTTAACTATAGTCACCATGTGTGCCTTAGACCACCAGAACTTACTCATAACTGAAAGTTTGTCCCCTTTGACCAACATCTCCTTGTTTCCTCCACCCTCAGCCCCTGGCAACCACCATTCTACACTCTGCTTCTAAGTCTGGTTTTAATAGTCATTATTGAAAATAGTATAGAACTTCTTCAAAAACTTTAAAATAGGACTCCTATACAATTCAGAAATATCACTACTGAATGTATATCCAAAGGAAATAAAATCAGGATGTTGAAAAGATATCCACACTCCCATATTTATTACAGCATTGTTCATGATGGCCAAGATACGGAATTAGCATAATGAGCCTAAGTGTCCATTGATGCATTGATGAATGAATATATATATATGTATATATAAAACATTATTCAGCCCTAAAAAAGAAATTAGCATACTATAATGTGCAACAACATGGATGAGCCTGGAGGAAATAAAGTTAGGCGAATAAACCAAATGCAGAAAGACAAACACTATGTGATAAGAGAATTCATCTTAAAACCATTGGCTCTTCAACAGATTAAAAATGTAGCCTCTTGAGCTAATGGTATCACAGAAAATGAGGCAACAAAGACAATTGTCAGGAAAGCCAAACAAACCTCTTCACATGCCCCCAAAATTTCCTACAGTCACCAGACTGACACAGAATCTTTCTTGGTAAGATCACATCTCCCAGCCATCTAAGGTAGGTTGATGGAAAAGCAGTGCTTACATACAGCCTCTAGATAGAGAATGGAGGAAATAAGTGAGAGTTTAAAAAGTACTCTTTTACCTGCACCAGGTAATTAAGGTCAACATCAACAGTGATAAGCCATATTGATCATATGTACCCATAATATGTCGTAAGAATGGACTCTCACTTCCCTAAAACACACAGCTCTAGTGTAATCATGAGAAAAACATCATAAATTCCAAATTTAGGCATGTTCTACCTGAGCAGTACTCATCAAAACTGTCAAGGTTATCAAAAACTCAGGAAACTCTGATAAATTGTCAGAGCCAAGAGGAGCCTGAGAAGACAGGATTAAAGGCAATATGGTAATTTTGATGGTATTCTAGAACAGAAAAGTAACATTAGATAAAAATTAAGGTAATCTGAATAAAGAATGAGCTTTAGATAATAATAGTATATCAATATTGGTTCATTAATTGCAACAAATGTGCCACACTTTGTGTAAGATTTAATTACAAAGGAAACAGTATGTGGTATACAGGAATTCTCTGTATTATCTTTCCAATTTTTTCTGTAATTCTAAAATGGTTCTAAAAAAACAGTTTACTTTTTTTTTTAAGGCACTGTTGTCATTCAATGGAAAAATGGAAGCCAAAAAAGAAGATTTGATTTAAGAATAACCAACCCTCTCATTATCCCGTTGGGCACTGTTATGCCTTGTCTCTGGAAACCGATATAATTTACTTCATTTTGATTTGTGTTCTGTCTTGTTCAGAAAGTGCTTCAGGTGACTTACAAGAAGATATAAAAATTAAAACTTGAGAAGCTATTACGGGGTGGGACTTGGGTGGGAAACAATTTGCCCTAGGGTGGATAGACAAGCTTTAGAATTAGATGGACTTGTGTGTATGCTCTCCTTCTTGGTAAAGCTACTTAACTTATTTGTAGCTCTATTTCCTCATCTGTAATGTGTATTTAATAAGTACTCAAGATGCCATACGCAATCTTATAAGTATCTTAACAGGCAAGTAATTAACACGTGCACCATATTTGTATACATTGGACATAGTGTCATTTCGGTGGTTTGACATCTCAGGGATATCCCAGAATCCCACCAAGGGATCCAAATTGGAGAATATGTTAGTTTAACCAAAAAAAGTGTCGGAAATATTTGGAGCACCACCAAAATGTCTTCATAAAAGAACAAATCTTTCTACGCACAAGAACTTCTTAAACTTTAATGTAAATTCCTTCATTTTATAGATCACAAAACTGAGGCCAAGAGGGAGGAAGCGATTTGCCCAAGATCACACAGGGAATTGGGAGAAGAATTAGATCTTAAATGCAAGCATCTCAACTGATACTTAGTCTTTTCTTTTGTATATATCAAGTTACATATTTTTTCTTCCAAATATACTTCCTGTATACTTTGTAAAATGAAGTAAGGATAAGACATGTGCAGTTTTCATTTTTCAATGTTAGGGATTCAAGATTTCTTCAAGCATCTGATTGCTGATTGGCTAAGAAACACACACCAGTATTTGCGGATATGTATTAATAAAAAAAATTTCTTAGGGCATATACTTGCAATAAATTTGAAGTAATGAAGAAGCATTTGTTTCCTAGGTTTGTTTTGTTATTGTTTTATCCTAGCAACAATTAACATGATAGTTAAGAGAATAAACTTTGGAGCCAGACAGATAAGGATTAACTCCTGGCTCCTCCATTTACTAGCTATATGACCTTATTCACCTTAGTAAATATTGCTGAGCTTCACTTTTGTCATCTCTAAAATAGAGATTACTAAGATACAAAATTCATAAGGTTTATATGAAAATATAAAACTAAGTGCTATATATAAATTTCATAATAAAGAACTTGGTACAAAATAAACACTCATTGAAATATAGTTGTTGTTGCTGCCTCTATTGTCATCATTGTATTCTCTTCTTGGGAAATTAATATTTTGTGATTCTCAGGGAGGTACTCAGCCTAGCAATAAAGCAATATTGAGTCATTTTCTTTGGGCATCAGCAAACCTGGTATCATTTATGTCATACTTGCAACTTACTAATTATGTGATTGGATCAATGTATTTTTACTCTGGCCCCAAGTTGTACCATGTATCAGAGCTTTTTTTTATTGAATAAGGCAAAAACCCAGGCTCAAATAGTCTTAAACCAAATTGTAGAAATTACACGTTTAGGTAATTGAAACCTCCACAGGCAATTTCTTCTTTAGGCTCAGGTTAATTCAGGACTCAAAATATGTCAAAAAATCTGTTTGTTTGTTTTCCATTGCACAAATCTGTTCTCTTCCATGTTGGCTTCATTCCCAAGATCCACATGGTAGCAATATGGTTGACATCAGCTCCACAGTTAAAGGCCCAAAGTTTCCATTCTAAAGAGAAGAGAGCACTTTCCTTTCCTAAACAGAGTCTATAAAAGCCTTAATCCAGATTCTGACTGGTAGACATTGACTCATGTGCCTAACTCTGAACCAATCACTGTGGGCAGGAGAATAGAACACAATGTTTAGATTAAGCTGTGGTCACATGCCATTCCTGGAAATGGGGGTAAGGTAGTTCTGTTCAAATAACTAATAGTAAAGGAATGGGCCCTGTATTCTTTTTTATATTACTTTATAACAAATTATTACAAACATAGCCACTTAAAACAACCCAATTTTATTATTTCACATTTTCTATAAGTTAGGAGTCCAAGAATGGCATAACTGTACTCTTCATTCAGGTCTTAAATGGCTGAAGTCAAGGCAATAGCCAAGGCTGCCATCTCATCTAGGGCTCCTAGCACTCTTTCAAGCTCATGGGGTTGTTGGCTGAATTAAGTTTCTTGTTAATTCCAGAGGCCACCCTCATGTACTTGCCATATAGGCTATTCTCTCACAATACAATAGCTTGCTTTATTCTGAAGGTTGCCAGGAGAGTGTCTCTCTGACACTTCACCTTCTTTTAAAAGGCTCACCTTGGCCGTATGTGATGTCTCATGCCTGTAATCTCAGCACTTAGGGAGGCCAAGGCAGGCAGATCACTTGGGGCCAGGAGTTCAAGAACAGCCTGGCCAACATGGTGAAACCCCCTCTCTACTAAAAACACAAAAATTAGCTGGGCCTGGTGGTGCATGCCTGTAGTCCCACCTACTCGGGAAGCTGAAGCAGGAGAATCGCTTGAACTTAGGAGGCAGAGGTTGAAGTCAGTGGGCAGAGATCACACCACTGCACTCCAGCCTGGGTGACACAGTAAGACTCTAACTGAAAAAAAAAAAAAAAAAAAAAAGAAAAGAAAAGAAAAAAGAAAGAAAGAAAAGAAAGAAGACAAAAGAAGGAAAAGAAAAGAAAAAAAAAAAAAGAAAGGTTCATCTGATTAGGCCAGGCCTACCCAGGATAATCTCCCTGTAGTCTAAGTCAACTGATTAGTAGCGTAATTATAAGAGTGACATTTCATTGTATTCCTGTGGTTCTGTGCATGCTCAGGCAAAGAGGATCGCACAAGGAATATATATTAGGGCACAGAAATCTTAGGGGCCATTTTAGAATTCTAGCTACCACAAACTCACAAAAGAAAACGGGAATCTGGTTAACAAGATGACATTGATTGTTGGGCAGCCAGAAAAATAAAATCCCCTACATCCCTTCAGAAAAACAAAAGGGTTGGGATTGGCCCAGATTATCACTAATATCTCTTCCAATTCAAATCACGCTTAATTTTGTGAAACCAAATATAGAATCTTAAGTATTTCCCTTGTCGTTGAGGGAATTAGCAGCAACTGTGTATAAAAATCACTAGAAATAGAGGGCAACTATTTCAAAAATATCACCCTCCTGAGTGTTGTCTCAGCAATTTTTGCAACCCTTCCCTTTTGGTGGGCATCTCTTGCCCACCTCGTTAATATTTTCTGACTAGCTGTTGACAGCGTATTTTTTATAAGACTGGAAAGACACAGTCTAGTCTAGGACCCAAAGGAGTTGAAGGAGCCTTCCTTAAATATGGCCCTGACCCAGCAAGCGAGTCACCTTCCCTGAAGTCTTGGAGTTTGAGCTATGGTTTATCTCTGGCCCTTTGTTTTTGGCAATGAAAGGGGAGGATGTGGTCAGACTCATAAAGGCATTACTCAGAGCCAGTTTGGTTCCGAGGCAAGAAATCTGGCAAGATCTATTCCTACTTGGCTCCGTCCCTGTCTCCAAAATCTTCCCAGAGGACTGCCTTCAGGACTTTGGCCTCAATTAGGAACTGACCACCAGCAGAATTTGAACTCAGATCTCCCAGTACTGGCCTTCTCTCATGGGTAATTGCAAGAGAACACATGACAAAATAAACAACTTCTTCTTTGGTAACAAAGCTCCCTACAGTGTTTCACATTCCCTGGGCTGAAACTTCATAAATAATTGAGCATTTACTATGAGTTAAAGCATGCATCTACATTCGCTATATCCTGGCTCTCTTACTCTCTCTCTGTCTCTCTCTCTCTCTCTGTGTGTGTGTGTGTGTGTGTGTATAAACATATATATTGAAAGACCAGAGAAGCACTTGCCCTTGAAGAATTCATGATCTACTGGTGGAGATTCAGAAATGCGTTTGAACAGTTTCAGCAAAATTTGAAATGTTATAATGGAGGAAAACAAGGTACAGCATGTAATGTAAACCAAGACAACAAGATTCAAGGAGGGCTTCCTGTAGAAGGTAGTGCATGAGTTGAGTTGAGCTTCAAGAAATGAATGGATGTTAGCTAGGTGAAGGTCAGAAAGGTATTTGGAAATGAACAAACAGCATAAAAAAATGTCAGATGTGTAAAACAGCAAAGTTCATGCAGAGAAAAATACAAGCAAATTGATAGTGCTGGGATGTAAACTTGGTTATGATCTGAAAAGGGTGAAAAGGTGGAGCTTTATAAAAAAAAGATGAGTATGGAGAGGTCAGCATAAACAAGGTCATAGAGAGTCTTACATGCTACATTGAAGAGCTTGGTGTTTTTCCTGTGGACAACATGGTGTCCCTGAAAGGTTTTGAGCTGAGGAGAGATAGGATTTGTTTGTTGTTAATTCCTCTATCTGTAGTGTACAGAACAGATCTAAGGCTACAAGGCTGGAGATACAGAGGTCAGCTCTTGGCTGTTGGTTCAGGTAAGAAATGGTGAGAGTCTGAAATCTAGCAATGACACTGGGAGGAAAGAAACAGTCTTAGAAGATTTGGGGAATAATATCTGTAAGATTAGCTGTAGATTAGCTGTGGTGTCTATCGAAAGGAATAGTATCAAGAACAATGCCTAAGATGACCTCCTCAAGTCTTTTTCTCTCTTTCTTTTGTTCTTTCTGTCTGTCTGTCTTTCTTTTGCCCTTCCTTTCCTTTCCTTTCTTTTCCTTTCCTTTCCTTTCCTTTCCTTCCTTCCCTCTTCCCTTCCTTTCTTCCTTCATTCCTTTTTTCTTTGTCTTTCCCTCTTCTTCTTCATGAATCAGATTGAAGTTCAACCAACATTTATTAAGAATTTATTATGTTGCAATCATGCTCTAAACACTTTACAAAATCACATTTTGCTTTCCAAGAAACAGTTCTATGATAAAAGAGGTAAAGTAGTGAAATATTGGAGAGAGAATCAGCTTGCTTAAGGTCAGCTAGTAGCAGAGATAGGAATAAATAGCATTTGTTTTAGAGAATACATGGTGTTTGCTTGAGTCCTAGACCACTGGAATGAGAATTTTATAAACTCAAAATGCGTATTTGCAGTTATTCTAAAGAGAAGCATAGTGGGATAAAGACTACAGCTTTATAATGATTGCCATTATTGTGCCACCAATCCAGTGGTAGGTTTAGAGATTTCAAACCAGTGATTTTCAAGCTTGCCTATACATTGGAGTTACCTAGGTACCTTAAGAAACTTTAAAAAGACACTGATGCTGATCCCCCTTCTTAGAAACTCTGATTAAATTGTTTTGATGTACAACCTGCGCATCAGTATATTTAAAATTTCCAGGTGATTATAATGTATAGCCAAGACTGAGCATCACAGAGCTAGCCTCAGAACAAGCAGAAAATGATCTTCTCTGCTGATCTCTGCACCTGGTTCTCTCTCCTTTCTCCTGCCTTAGATAGTGTGACTCTGCACGAACACAAAAGCATTCTTCCCAGCATGGCCCTCCCCTCTGCTCCAGCGTCCCCACTGCTGGTGGTCCCATGCTCTTGGCACAGATGGATCTGCTACCTAATTGCCTGCTTATTTGTTAAGTGGTTGTCCTCAGCAGATGTTCCCATGTGGGGATTTGGAGGCCAGCATCTGTATACAAACAGCCGATTGCATCACTGTCCTGCTTTTGATCTAGGCCTAATGGGGCACCGCCCAGGCCACAGATGACCTTCCAAAACTAACCTGATGATAAGCTTTTTCATTCCCCATTTTCATCCCTAACTTGTTCTTTTAATCATCCTTCATGATCTTAGAGGCTCTGCGTGTGTCTTCTTGGATTACTTTCTTCCTTTTTTTTGCTTTTTAAATTATTATCGCTGTTGTTGTTGATCTTTCTCTTAGAATAACAGAGCATGATGGCAGTCTCAATATCTTCATGGTATAAATGTGCTAACTGGGACACAGAAAGAAAAAGTCACTTCGTCAGTATTAGGATACAGTCATTTAGGGGAAGAACTGAGTTTTAGTTCTTCCATCTCTTATCTCCATTGCCATATACCACCTTACCTAGCCTCACCAAATGGCCTATGGGTTTGATGGCTGATTCTGAAACCTCCTAACTGTGAGGCTTTGACAAGTTACTTCACCAGAACTAGCAAGATAATAATATTCTATGTCTGCCAGCATCATCGTGAAGTTTAAAAATACTGTGTATGAAGCGCATAGCACCGGGTTAAAAGACTTGTTCAAAAGGTATGCAAAAATGCTGGACAAGTGATAACGATGTCCAGCATGATGATGAAGTGCCCAGGTATATGAGTTGGATATTCCCATTTGAATCCCCATTATCCCTGAGTAGCAGAGCTCCTTTGGTCAAGTTACTTCACCTCTTTGAGTCTCCATTTTCTCTTTTTAAAAATGAAAATAAAAGTAATATTAATCTTACCTCGTTGTAACAATATCGAGCACTTATTACACAACTTGACACATATTGAACCTTAAGATCATAAGAAATATTAGGGATGAAAGTGAGAAAGAAGAAAAAGAAGAGAAAAAAACATAAGACGACAATGCTTTCTATCATGTAGAAACAGCACTGCATGAGGAGTCAGGACACCTGATTCTTAGTATGATACCAGCTCCGAAAGTAATTTTCTGTGTGATCTCTGATAAATTCCTTTCTATCTCTGTGCTTCAGAGGTCTTATCAGGAGGACTGGATGGTCTTTTTGCCTTCTTCCATACTGTGATCTCTATCTCAACAAAGCTCTCTTATTCCTCAATTCTCTCATCAGCCAAGGAATGTGACATGCCCGGGTCCTTCTGGCTTCATAAAATAGGGTCCTTCTGTTTTCATAAAATCATTTGTCTTCCCTATCTCCTTCCCCGTCTTCCTAGCCTTTGTGGTATGACCTCCTTCTCACTGCCTTTTGTATGTACATAAGGAGACAGTCTCACCCTCTCCTACAACCTTTGCTTAAATGTGGGGAGAAGAACCCAAGAACCCAGCCTTGGAGAAGAACTACCAAGTGCTTTTTATTATTATTATTATACTTTAAGTTCTAGGGTACATGTGCACAATGTGCAGGTTTGTTACATATGTATACATGTGTGGGAATTGAACAATGAGAACACTTGGACACAGGAAGGGGAACATCACACACCAAGTGCTTTTAGAGATTAAGCCATGGTCTCCTTCTGAGAAGACAGTGACTGTCAAGTGGAAAAACTGACAACAGCTTTAGCTCCAGTCATGCAAATTGTATTACTGCAAAGACATATATTTAGCATCTATGACATCAGCTTGATTTACCTTGATTAATGGAGCAATTTGCTGTGCATTTTTCCAAATGCTGTAATCAATTAGGGCTCAAAATAGATTAGAAAACCTCTATGACGTGGACACAGTCCAAAAAGGCTAATGCATCATAAAATATATGTATATATCCTTTCCAACGATGCAGTGGATGAAGATTTGTGTCTTGGACTAACTCAGAGGGGTTCAGGTTTATACAGTTAGTCATCAGGCACTTTTGATTTCAGGTATTGTTAAAGGCAAGTCAGGGGAAAAGGCGCTTTGTAAATGCTACTCTATCTTGATCTAGCTTCTCAACATCTCTCCGTGTATATTCTTTTCCCCACTCCAGTCCTTTCTCACAGTGATGTTTACAAAACACTCAGCTTGTTATAGCCCCCTTGTAACAACAGAATAGGCCCTAATCTCTTAGATTGACATTGACAGCCCTTTGAAATTGGCACCAGAGTATTATTTCAACTTCATCTCCTCCTATGTCCCACACATTCCCCATATTTTATCTTTCTGTATTTCTCAAAGTTCCCCCCAAATATATCACGTACTTCCTTACAACCCTGTATTTGACCCTACCTTCTCTCTGCCTTGACTAATAAAAAGAAGTCATATTTATGGAGTATTTTTTATAGACCAGGCACTGTGCTAAATGTTCATCATATATTATTGCCCTTAATTCTCTTAACCACCCCATAATCCATGAAAGTTAAAATACTTGATCTAAGTTGTATATAAGTAAGTGACAACATTAAGATCAAACCCTGGTTGATCTAACCCCAAAGCCCTTGGTCTTCCTTCCTCTCCTTCTGTATAATTCCTTTATCTTTTCTTCTCAATCCTTCTCCACATTTCACACTCTCACTGTGCGCTTCTTTCCAGGAGGAAAGATATTTTTCAGACTTGGTGACAGTTAGATGCTAGAAGCTGACTGTGTGGCCCATTAAGAAATGAAATTACTCTGTGCCCAATTTACACATTCTACAACGACTTAACGTGCTGCTGCTCTAGGTAAAGTACCCTCCCAGGCACTAAATATGGTGCAGAGGGATGGAGTGTGGTTTAAGGATTGAACATAACAAAGCACTGCTTGACAAAGAGACTCAAGTGACTTGGGATTAAATTCTAGATATTCTATTAACCATGTGTATAATTTTGAGCCTCTCAGAATCTATCCTTCATTGTCATTAAGTAGAGATAATATTTTATATTATGCATTAATCAAATTGATATGAAGATATAAAAGTGTTTCATCAAGTGCTTCACACAAGGTGTTGATTTTCCTACCTGGCACCTGGCCTGAAGGAACTTATGATTCTAGGAGCTTTTGCTTTAAATTGTATGTAAAACTATAAACTACAAAGCAGTGTGAATTCCTGTTAATTTTGGACAAGAATTAGAGAGCTGACTGTACAACCATTGAAATTGCTGCCATGAGTTCTTCATGACTTCTCCAGGACCTCATAAAACCTGGGCCATAACTGGCCCTGAAAACCTGAGCCATAACTTGTCCTCAAAATATACCCATCAAATGGATGAATATTGCTGTTACTGCAGGAGAACCAGACTATGAAGTCAGAGACATGGCTATGGTTCCAGATCTACTCCTCACTGACACTAGTAAGTAAATTCATTTTCTTGCGGACTTGGTTCTTTATCTTTAAAAAGAGTATGTTAAAACCCTGACTTCATAAAGTTGTTATGTAGAGCAAATAAAACTCCACATGGAAGTAACTTGTAAACTATAAAGAGATGTGTATGTACAAGAAGATGAAGATAATTGACTTGTATTATTAAAGGAATGCATAGGCATATAAGTGCTGTGCTTGAGGTGCTCAGAAGATCCCCATCCAAAAGTCTATAATTCAAAGTCTAGTGAGTGGTTTATTTCATTTTTACAAATGACCATTCATCATCTTGACCTGACACTTAGCAAATGAACCACAATATCCCTCAATCCACTGCTTAGCATATTCTTGGCAGAAAGGACATTAGAGACCAATGGATCCTCTACTTTCTTTTCCCCGGTACACACCATTGTACTGTTGAGGAACCTGACCCTCAGAGGGCAGGGACTGTGTCTTCCCCTTTCTTCAGCACTTAGCACAGTGCCTCACGTATTACATATTCATTAACTCTTCAACAAGAGAATAAATAAACAAATTAAATGACTTGTTGAAGCTATCCTCAGTGCCTAGCACAGGGCCTGACCTACTATGTTTAGTTTTTTTGTGTGTGTTTTTGTTTTGTTTTGTTTTGTTTTTAATGAAATGAATGAATGGATAAATGCTCATCCAGCAAGTTGGTAGCAGCTATGGGACCCAGACCCCTTCCTTGGCAATCTGTATCCCAACATATCACAAATTGGTATTCATCCTGGTTTGCATTTCCTGCTAATTGACTTAGGTTTGAGCATTTGTCTCTACATATGTGCCTCTAACTCTGTAGAAGAAACAAGAGAGTTTGTCACTATGTCTCTGGGAATATATAGCTTAGGGTTTGTCACCCAGTAGGTAATCAACAAATGTGTCTTGATTATATGAACCTGGGCAAATTAAAGAGGCTATTTGGAGTGTGACTTCTGAGGAAGAGACCTGGTAGGAAGTACTTTGTGTGGTCTGATAATGTATTTATTTACAAGACTAATGTTTATCTAAGCTCCAGAAGATTTCTGGCTTCATTTTGGTATCTGTGTGCATTTGTGTTATTTTCCATCCTTCTGGGGAAAATAGCCCCATCCTTCTGGGGTCCAGCTGGGCTACAAAGTAATAAACAGACATAAAAATTGGCTCACTCCATGACAAGAAGTGGGAGCAACCCAAACCCTTTAAGAAATTCTTCTCTCAGTAGTGAACACACCAACATCCAGCTAGTTCAAGCAGGGTTCAAGTAAGCACTCTAACTTTGTGAAAACTATTTATGACCAGCACAATAAAACTTCTCTATCCACTCAGTTGCTGGGCATTTGAGACATAGTTGTTTTTCTTTCAGTCTGTTCTTTGACAGCAATCAACAACATTGAGTTACTTTGACAATTTTGACAACTAATTCAGGGTATGAGCAAGCCTCTCCTTTTGTTTCCTTAATATATCCCTTTGCAATTTAAGAATTCTACAGTGTCTGATACAAATCAGTGGTCTTATTTCCTTCTGAATGGCTGAACCAAGTTTAAAACTACTGTCTAAAATATCTTACTGGATATTCTGAAGAGGCCAAATCACTTTCAAAGGTTCATCACATCTCTTTGCTTATGACATTTACTTCACAAAGAATCCCACAAACTCCAAAAAAATTACTATAGTATGTATTTGACAGATGACTCATTTGCTAATCTGTTTATTTCATATATATTGAATTAATAAACTTGTCCCAAAAGATAAAGAGGTAAAAGCCATGGCGTGTGTCCTAAAGGACACCATGTCCAGGCATGAAAAATGAAGCATGAGTATCAATTTCTATGGCACCAGACAGTGCTCACCAACACAGACGAGAGACACACAGTGCCCCAGAAACTCAGAGAGAAGAGTGGCCACTTCTGGAGCTAGACAAGAGGAGGAAGATGGAATTTAGAAGGCTTCATGGGACAGGTAATCCTTGCACTGGGCCAGAACTGTGTATGCAATACTAATCTGTTATTAGTGAGGGAAAGAGGTGGGAAGCATGGTTTTTACCAGTTCACTGTGCCCTCTTACTCCACTGAAGTCCTATGGTCCTAAGCATCTGCCCACTTGGGGTTATTCTTGAAAAAACAAGAGTAACCAAATTTGCAGTGTGCCAGATATCATTTGAAGTGCTTCACACTTGCTAGCTCCTCACCACAAAAGTAAATGAAGTAGGTTGTCTCCATTCTTGTAGGTGTGGAAAATATATTTTAGTTTAAATACAAGTGATGGGCACTTGACCAACATCACAGAGCTAGTCAGTAGAGCAGCGGGGCTCCAATTCAGTTCTCTCCTACTCTTTAACCTACCTTTTTTTTTTATTTGTTTTATTTTTATTGTTATTATTATACTTTAAGTTCTAGGGTACATGTGCATAACGTGTAGGTTTGTTACATATGTATACTTGTGCCATGTTGCTGTGCTGCACCCATCAACTCGTCAGCACCCATCAACTCGTCATTTACATCAGGTATAACTCCCAATGCAATCCCTCCCCCCTCCCCCCTCTCCCCTCCCCATGATAGGCCCCAGTGTGTGATGTTCCCCTTCCCAAGTCCAAGTGATCTCATTGTTCAGTTCCCACCTATGAGTGAGAACATGCGGTGTTTGGTTTTCTGTTCTTGCGATAGTTTGCTGAGAATGATGGTTTCCAGCTGCATCCATGTCCCTACAAAGGACACAAACTCATCCTTTTTTATGGCTGCATAGTATTCCATGGTGTATATGTGCCACATTTTCTTAATCCAGTCTGTCACTGATGGACATTTGGGTTGATTCCAAGTCTTTGCTATTGTGAATAGTGCTGCAAGAAACATACGTGTGCATGTGTCTTTATAGCAGCATGATTTATAATCCTTTGGGTATATACCCAGTAATGGGATGGCTGGGTCATATGGTACTTCTAGTTCTAGATCCTTGAGGAATCGCCATACTGTTTTCCATAATGGTTGAACTAGTTTACAATCCCACCAACAGTGTAAAAGTGTTCCTATTTCTCCACATCCTCTCCAGCACCTGTTGTTTCCTGACTTTTTAATGATCGCCATTCTAACTGGCGTGAGATGGTATCTCATTGTGGTTTTGATTTGCATTTCTCTGATGGCCAGTGATGATGAGCATTTTTTCATGTGTCTGTTGGCTGTATGAATGTCCTCTTTTGAGAAATGTGTGTTCATATCCTTTGCCCACTTTTTGATGGGGCTGTTTGTTTTTTTCTTGTAAATTTGTTTGAGTTCTTTGTAGGTTCTGGATATTAGCCCTTTGTCAGATGAGTAGATTGCAAAAATTTTCTCCCATTCTGTAGGTTGCCTGTTCACTCTGATGGTAGTTTCTTTTGCTGTGCAGAAGCTCTTTAGTTTAATGAGATCCCATTTGTCAATTTTGGCTTTTGCTGCTGTTGCTTTTGGTGTTTTAGACATGAAGTCTTTGCCCATGCCTATATCCTGAGTGGGCAAAAACTGGAAAAATTCCCTTTGAAAACTGGCACAAGACAGGGATGCCCTCTCTCACCACTCCTATTCAACATAGTGTTGGAAGTTCTGGCTAGGGCAATCAGGCAAGAGGAAGAAATCAAGGGTATTCAGTTAGGAAAAGAAGAAGTCAAATTGACCCTCTTTGCAGATGACATGATTGTATATTTAGAAAACCCCATTGTCTCAGCCCAAAATCTCCTTAAGCTGATAAGCAACTTCAGCAAAGTCTCAGGATACAAAATTAATGTGCAAAAATCACAAGCATTCTTATACACCAATAACAGACAAACACAGAGCCAAATCATGAATGAACTTCCATTCACAATTGCTTCAAAGAGAATCAAATACCTAGGAATCCAACTTACAAGGGATGTAAAGGACCTCTTCAAGGAGAACTACAAACCACTGCTCAGTGAAATAAAAGAGGACACAAACAAAGGGAAGAACATACCATGCTCATGGATAGGAAGAATCAATATCGTGAAAATGGCCATACTGCCCAAGATTATTTATAGATTCAATGCCATCCCCATCAAGCTACCAATGAGTTTCTTCACAGAATTGGAAAAAACTGCTTTAAAGTTCATATGGAACCAAAAAAGAGCCCGCATCTCCAAGACAATCCTAAGTCAAAAGAACAAAGCTGAAGGCATCACGCTACCTGACTTCAAACTATTCTACAAGGCTACAGTAACCAAAACAGCATGGTACTGGTACCAAAACAGAGATATAGACCAATGGAACAGAACAGAGTCCTCAGAAATAATACCACACATCTACAGCCATCTGATCTTTGACAAACCTGAGAGAAACAAGAAATGGGGAAAGGATTCCCTATTTAATAAATGATGCTGGGAAAATTGGCTAGCCATAAGTAGAAAGCTGAAACTGGATCCTTTCCTTACTCCTTATACGAAAATTAATTCAAGATGGATTAGAGACTTAAATGTTAGACCTAATACCATAAAAACCCTAGAGGATAACCTACCTTTTTAAACCACACGCTAACTACCTTCTTGGTCAGATGGTTTAATTGCTCCGTGGGGGGATATGAGTGTTGGTAGGAGCACCTAGGGAGATGTCCCTTTGGAATTTACTCCCCCAGGGCTCCATAATTGCGCTTGTATTAAACAGAACTCCCAGTGCCTACTATCTGAGCTCATGATCAAAGGAGATTGCAGAAACTCACAAATGTCAAGTGCCCATTTATCCCAGATTGTACTGTGGTGCTTTAATCTACTCTGTCTGTTTACCCTCACAAGAAGCCTGTGGACAATGGATTATTTTCTTCGTGTTGTAGATGAGAAATCTGTCTTATGTAGTTTCAGAAGTTGCTTGATTTCCCACAGCCAGTTTCTACCAAGGCAGCATTTACAAGTACGATATTTACCTCCAAACCCATCTTATTTTAACTTTCTCCCTCTGTAGATTGCACACTACCCTGTAGCACCTGGCTTAATGATCACAGTGAAAAAGGAAAATTTTAAAAATATAGAAAGGATTAGGAAAAGAAGATATAAAATGAGAAGGAAGAGGATGAGGGAAGGAGAAGGGAAAAAAGTAGTCAGAATGTACTTACATGCTTCAAAGGAGCCCCAGTATTGAGTAATATTCACTAAGGTAGGACATTGACATAAATATTCAGGGGACATTTTCCGACCTGGATTTTGAATAAAAGAAAGACCAGAACATAAGAGGGAGTAGGGTTTTAGTGTTTTGAGATGCCAGATTGGACACAGGAGGAAAATCTGCAAGACTATCCTAGAGTAGCAATGGTGTTGGTTTTTTACGTAGCAATTTTCTGAAACATCTTCCACAGGACTATATGGCTCTCTTAACTTGAAAGTCCATTTTATTTGTTTATTAAATTAACTGATAGACAAAATGTTCAGTCTTTTACTATCAGAAATTTATGAGTCAAATAACGATTGCCCTCACCTCATGTTATGTTTTCATTGTATTTGTTCCATGTCTTCTGAGCTCTGGCTTCCTTGAAAAGAGGTTTGCATCTTGGCAAGATCCGTTAAATCTCTCTACTTTACTGATAGCAAGCAGCCCAGAAACAAAACAAAAGCATTGAATCTATATTTCCCTGCCCCCTTTCTTTCTTCCTTTTCCTCTCTTCTCTAACCCCTCCCCTAGAGAATGCCAGAGAAATAAAAATAAAGTCGTAATTAAGAAAAGAACTAAGAATAAATTCCATGCATTTAACCCAAGTTCCATCTCTGAACCCAGGAGGATTGGTGCATAGCTGTGGTTGTGCTAGAGGAAGCGTGCAGGGAACTCATGCTGTGCTTTCAACACAAATACAGCTCATAAGGAATAGTTTATCACTTAAACCATCTCTTTAATTCTGCAGAGTAGAGGGAAGACCTCAAAAAAGGCTCAGATACAACCACCACGGCCACCAGGGTCTTTCAGTTCTGGAATCCCTCTGGCACAAATAGCTCAGAGCAATTCACAAACATTTATTGACGAAACCCCATGACCCCTCCCCCAAGCGAATACTTTAATATCCCATTCTGCAGAGGGCAAAACGGTAACATGGAGAAGTTCAAGGCTCTTGGCTGCCTGCCATGCAGAGAAAATGAAGTCGTGGCTGGATTCTGAAAGAAAAGCATCGCCAGGTGCACAGTGGATTATTCAAGAAATGTGGTGAAAAGAGCACAGGGCTGTAAGTCAGACCTGGGCTCTCATCCCTGTGCTGTCACTCACTTGCCAGGGAACGGTGTCCAAGTTACCTCCACGCTCCGGCCTCAGTCTCCCCATGTGTGTAATGGAAGGTTGAACTAGAAGACCTTAAAGCTCTTTCTACCTGTAAAAAGTCATGGAGTTCTAAGTCCACCAAGCCAGAGGACTAGACAGGCTTTCTTATCACTGCAAATCCTAAACCTTGCAATCCTCTTTCCTGTTGGAGGAACTCCTCTATGCCTCTCCAAATTCAGCCCCTTAAAGCTTGGTTCTACTTCTCCTCCTCCAGGTGGTGTCCCCTGACTTGTTGCTGCCTATAAGAATTTTGTGACTTTCAGAACACCTGATTGCTTACTTTTTCACATGGGAGGAGCTCAAACAATATTTACTAAATTAGAAGATTCTGTGTGGTTTAATCCTTAATTCAAATACCCTCATCTAACCAGTGGGACCTGGAGGGCAGAATTAGAAAAGTGTTTGTTAAACCTTAAATATCTTAATAGATCTTCAACCTTCAATATCCATTAATAGGTGCTTTTTTTCTAAATCCATCTGGATTTTAAAATCCTGATGATACATGCCCAGAGAGGTGGTTCTTAATGTGGAGGTCCAATTTAATGTACTGTAATTTAATTTAGCAATTAATTATTGATCATCTACTCTTTGCCAAAAACTAGAGTAGACTCTGGAGTTACAAAGATTTCTAAGATTTAATTCTTTCCCTGAAGGCTATTTGGCTCCATGAGAGAAGCAGGCAAGGAGAAAGGCAGCTGTAATACATTGAGATTACTTCAATAGCAGAAGCATCTACAAGACAAACAGGAGGTATGAGGCAAATAAAGAGTAAAAAGGCCAATTACAGCTCAGATCTCGTTGAATTTGCTTTGCCTTAGACCCTAAAATAGTAAAGTTGTGACATAAAGGTTTCAACTTTGATAAGATTTCACAAGACAAAGTTGGAAGATCCCAAGATTATTGTGTATGTATGTCGGGGGTCAGAGGGAAGAGGGAATGCTGCATGAGTGAAAAACTTAAAGTAGATGTTCTTTCAAAGGAAATGCAGTTGGCATGAAGAGTTTTTAAACTAATGGATACCAAGGTATGGATTCACTGCAAATAAAAGTAGGTCATTTGAGACAATCCCATGGCATCACATATAGGAACGTTTCTTCTCCTTCCTGGCTTTATTTCCTTAAATGGAAAAAGGGTGGTTAGATGAGATAATCACAATAATCCCTTCCAGCTTTGGTGTTCTGTAGTTACATGGAACACAGACAGTGTCTTCTCTGTTGCCTCCCACAACATTTATTGCTGGGTTGGGCACTAGAATGGAAGACAGGAAGGAGAAAACAAGAAAAGTGGGGAGAGAGGGTTGTTTTCTCCCTCTAGGGACTCTGAAGTTTGAAGAAACGTGAAATTCAGAGGTATTCAGAAGAGAAAAGAAGTAGCAGGATAGGAGTTGTCATTATAAGTGTATTCCTTAGAGGTAACAAAGATTTTTATCTTGTGTAGTGACATTAGCCAGATACTTGTAATCAGAAGGCTAGGGTTCAAGTTCTGGCACTATAATTCAATAGTTTGTAAATCCTTAGAAATCTACTTACTCTCTTGAGCCTCAGTTTCTCCTCTGTAAAATGGAGTAAATAACACTGACTGTTAATTTAGATATATTAAATATTTGAGAGAGACATGCTTTGTAAACCACGAAAGGCTATATAGAGGTTGGTTATTGTTGTTGTTTTTGTTGTTATAAAGGGGTGTGATAATCTACCCAAATGATGGTTTTTTAGACATTTGTGACAGGCAATGAGAGAAAGAAGTGGAAGTCAGGGAGTCATCAAATTTACTGGAATACCCTGTTCCATCCTCACACGAGCTGTGAACCGAGTCTGTATTCTGCGTCTCCTTTCACAGAGCAGTAAGCAGAAGCTACGGAGAGCTGGTGGGCTCTCGCAAGCCCATGGATCTATACACTCAGAGAAAAAGTCGCTAATAATTTCCAACTCACCCTGGAGCAGATACACACACAGTGTTGAGATTGCTCATGGCCATAGAAGAGCCTCAGCTGGTAAATTTATAGAAGGCTGGTCTGCATTTTTAAGCAAGATAACTAAGCCTCCAGAGTTCACCCTGAATTTAAAAAAAAAAATCTTTACAAGTATATAAGTCTCACAAGCTGAGATTTATGTAGAGATTTAGGTTTGTTGATGTATAAGGTAAATTTTTAATTCACCAGATAGATGTCAAAGCAAACCAAAGTTAGTATATCAGCACCATCTAGTGGGTGAGTTCTGTCAATGCACACACTAGAGGAGCAAACGGTAGGCAAAGAAAATGTGTACCCCCCAAGGCTTTGGGAAGGCTGCGGAGGAAATAGCGCCTATCAGAGAGAACCTTAGGCTGGTCACGGTGGCCCACACCTGTAATTTCCGGGCTATGGAAGGCTGATGCGGGAAGATAGCTCGAGGCCAGGAGTTCGATACCAGCCTGGGCAACATGGCAAGACTCCAGTCTCTACAAAAAATAAAAAATTAGCCGTGTATGGTGTCATGTACCTGTATTGTAGCAGCTATTCTAGAGGCTAAGGCAAGAGGACCGTTTGAGCCCAGGAATTCAAGGCTGTAGTGAGCTGTGATTGCGACACTTCATATAAGCCAAGATGACAGAGTGAGACCCTGTCTCAAAAAAACAAACAAACAAAGGAAAGAAAAGGAAACCTCAGCTGGGAGCTCTAATAGTCAGCATGGGTCCAACACATCTCTACTACAGCTAAGGCATGATGAAACAATTAGACCACGGAAACAGTCCAGACACTGTCTAGTTTTAAATCTCTCAGTTTCTTGGCCTGTGAAATGGGGATAATAATTCCTGCTTTAGAGGGTTGATGATGAGATTATATTATGGTATTAATCGGGATGAATTTAGAAAGGTACTTTATATGGAAAATAATATTCCGTGGTAGCTACTGACTTGACGCCTATCATCTATCTCCTTTGGATATCAAGTAGCCATTAATACTTTAGGTTTCCAAATAAGAAACTGCGGTTGAATATGGGTCAGTGACAAGTCCAAGATCACACAGCCAGTAGGTGGCAGAGCTGGGATTAGACCGCCAGTGTGATATGCGCCAAAGCACTAGTTGACTCCGCTGTACTGGGTATTAGATGCACAGAGTTTACTCCTTTTCTTCACCCTGCATTTTGTTTCTTAAGATGAACATTTGAATGCTACGATGTACTTGTGCATACACACAAATAAATATCATGAGATTCTTCGTACAGATGTGGAAGCTGAAACTCAGAAACACTAAATAATCTACCAAAAATTAACAATTACTGAGAGATCTGAGATTTGGACTCTGACTTTCCGATTATTGCTGTAGATTATTGCTTCAATCCACCTTCTACTAACTCATTCGCTCATCATTCATCTCTAAATGTGAAGTATATTTCTGTTTACATCCCAAGAGTTGCTGGTTTATTTAAATGGACATCTGCACTTAGGAAGGTCCCTGGCTCATCTAAGTGGGATCTGTTTTTCTGCCCATAGAAGAAGGGAGGGTTATCTCTGGTGTACAAGATTGTTTCTCAGACTCCCATCAGCTCAAGAAGAGTGACGTGTCCCATGAGGGCGGAGGACAAGCTGGCTGGATGGAGAGAACATCATCTCTGAGCCCAAGGAGGGGTTACCACTCCAGTTAGTCTTAAAAGAGGTGAGTGAAGAGCCTTACAAAAAGAATTACTGGGAGAGTTTCACAAAATAAATAAAGGCCACTCATGTTTCCCAAGGCTATATTTTGTGTCTATAAAGACCCAGGGACACAGAGCCCAAATGTGGTTTGTTGGTTTGTTTATTATTTATTTATTAGAGACAGGTTCTTGCTCTGTTGCCTGGACTAGAGTGCAGTGGCACAACCATAGCTCACTGCAACCTTTAACTTCTAGGTTCAGGTGATCCTCCCACTCCAGTCTCCTTAGCAGTTAGGGCCACAGTTGTGCACCTCCATGACTATTTTACTTTTTTGTAGAGATAAGGTCTCACTATGTTGCCCAGGCTAGTCTCAAACTTCTGACCTAAAGCACTCCTCCCACCTAGGCCTTCCTAAGTGCTAGGATTACAGATATAAACCACATTGCACCCAGCCCCAGGTGTGGTTTGATCAAAGTCCGTGAAAGAGCTTGACAGTAGCCAGGCTCCGTGACTACTAACTTCCTGTTAGAACTAGGTATTTTGTCCAAACCCTTGGATTATGACCCAGAGGGATCAAATTACCCATGGCATGAAGAAATTGCTCTGCCTGACAGTTGCTTCCCTCTACAGGTCACTTTGCCTACAGGCAAGAAGATGTTTGGGATTGAATCTCAGAATTAAAACATGTACCATAGAACATAAAGTATAATAAAAAAAAATCCAACAGATAAAAATAGGATGCTATTTTACCAAGAAAGTCGGGTGTGGACATCCATACACGCTCAGAGGACTGTGACGGCAACAACAGCAATGACGTGAAATACCGAGTTGCTTGTATTCTGGTCTTTGCAAAAGTGTTTTGTGAAGTTATGTCAGAGGAAAAAATTAATTAAAATATTCTAATCTGAGATAGATGAACACACACATACATTTCTTTTAAAAAAATTGTTGTTCCTTTTTTCTGCCTCATAACATGAATTCCCATTTTAAAAATGGGACAGTTGAGATTCATAGGACAGTCATACAGTGGTCCAATGCTGTGCTTATGCAATGACAATGTCTTTTGGAAAAATATATCAAGACAGAACCTCTATTGACCTGTGTGCCTGCATGAACTATGCTAACAGAGACCCATGCTAACTCATAACAGACTGTAGTGTGAACAGAAAATAAATGTATGTGAAGAAAAAAATAAAACAAACAAGAAGTCTTCGAGATCTTTTTGTTATTTGCTTCTGCAGCATAACCTCAGTTGCCCTGAATTCTATAACACATCTTTCATTAGCTAGCTTCTGTTTTGTTCCCCTCTGGTTCAAAGGGTACAGGGGACAAGGAGATGGGTCATTTCTTATTTCTGATTGACTTCCCACTCTCTAGGCCTTGCCGAAGATTAAAGCTGACTTTCTTTCTCGAGGGGTGTTTCCCTGAACTTCTCAGAGGTTTCATGTTGGACACTCCTTCCCTGTAGTTTCTTTGACCCCAGGCTTTTCTAGCTATTCTAGGAGGTCTCTGGGGATCTGTCCTCATTCTTTGGGCCTTCACAGGCAAGTATACCCCCAGTCTCCTTTTGTAAGTTTTCCTTGTCCCTCCAGGCAGACTTACTGGACAAAACCAACCAAGACTCCAATGAGCTCTGTATCATCAGCCCACACATGTTCCTTGGGAAACAATCACTGGCTCCTTGCCCTGACGAACTTTCTAACTGCAGGTCAGTAGCAATACAACAGTCTCTCCTGGCTCTAATTCAAAGCAGTTAGTCAGCTCTTCTTTTCTCTTTTATGTTTACTGAAGCCAGACTTCAGTCTACAGTCAGCTTTAGATTTCTTAACATGACCTAATTGTGGACTTTCATATCTCAGACTTGCAAGGGATGCATTCCAGAGTTCTTTAACTGGTATCCCTAGAGCCCCTCTTACTAGCTAAGCATTGGAAGATAGCACAGTATATTAGATAATAGGGAAGTCCAACTGCTATAACAATCAACTTTCAGATCTCTCTGTCTTGACTCAATATGACTTATTTCTTATTCATATCACCATCCATGCAGGATGGCAGCAGAGAGAGACCCTGTTTCAAGCTGTCATTCATGGACCCTTGCTCTTTCCATGTAATAGCTCAGATCCTCCATGGTCTTTCAGTTCTCCTCTAGATTCATTTCGTTCAGCTGCACAGGATGAGAGAAAGAGCATGTGAAGTATCACACAGGAGATTTTAGAAGTCAGACTTAGAAGTAGCATTTATAACTTCCACTCATATTTCTTTGGTCTATTCATTGCAATGAGAGTTGAGAAACGTAGTCTAGCTATCTCCAGAAGAAAAAGGAACCATGTAGCATGTTTTAGACAACACATCACATTGTTTCTGCTTCAGTCCTCAGCCCTGGTTACTGAATATCCATTTTACTATTCTTCCCATACATAGAATACATTCAACTTGTTCCCAGGAGAAATAAGCCAAAGTCCTACAAAGTCATCTCATCTAGGTCAAGGTCCAAGATACTTCACTGATGCATAGTTTTCTCCTTCAGTTCACAATGTGAGTTCTCAGGTTCTGGGTAACTATTCAGAAAAGAGGTAAATAGGAGACACACAGCAGTTACTGGACTAATGCAAGTTTGAAATCCCGCTGGGGAGACATCATGAAGGTCCTCTATGGAGAAGAGAGAAAGTTCATGGACAAGCCCTGATTTTGTTCTCTGAATGATACTTCTTTGGGCACTCATTGTTTTCAGTGGCTCTTGGCTGCAAACTCAGAGGTTCTCTCCTATCCATTGCACTCCTAAGCCACAATTGAAGTGGACATTTGGGAATGCCTTCCTTGGGGGCTACTTATACTTTGCAGCCTATATTGAATCCGAAGGTTGTTCTAAGCTTTGCCAAGCACTCGCAGCATTTTGAAATGGGATGATGGTTTCATGCCAATATTGTTTGCTCAAAAACATTGTGGGCTTATGACTTATTTGATTCCAGTCAGTTTCATGTACTAGTGACTAGTGACTCCACCCAACATTCTGTCCCGGACACAGTTTTTAAATTTTCTTTTCTTTTCTTTTTTTTTTTTTTTTTGCATCCTACTCATAGGCTTCCTCATGTCCCCTTTTCATGTGTTGATAGCAACCTTGAGTTTATCTGGAATAGTAAGCTTGAGAGATAACTGTAGATGTTTTCAGAATTATCTTTACTGAAGGGCCAAATTACTTTTCCTTTTGTTATTGAGACTACTTATTGAATTCTTGCTATGTAAATAGCTTTTTAAAAAATTACTTATTTATTTATTTACCTTCTCATCTTTTACTGTTTGAGACCTAGAAGCAGTAGGTTTTTCTCAACATTTAATGCCACAAATTTCTGGAATCTTTTTAATTCTCTTGCATTTGAGTTTCCAAATTGGAAAATTCTTTATGGAGCTCATCTTTTTCCTTTATGCCTTGTCAATGTCAGCCAAAAGAAGGCAAGATAGGCTGGGCACCATGGACCATTCCTGTAATCCCAACACTTTGGGAGGCTGAGGTGAGCAGATCACCTGAAGTCAGGAGTTCAAGACCAGGCTGGCTGACATGGTGAGACCCTGTCTCTGCTGAAAATACAAACAATTAGCCAGGTGTGGTGTTACATGCCTGTAATTCCAGTTACTCAGGAGGCTGAGGCACAAGAATTGCTTGAACCTAGGAAGCGGAGGTTGCAGTGAGCTGAGATCACAGATCACACCACTGCACTCCAGCCTGGCAACAGAGTGAGACTCCACCTCAAAAATAATAATAATAATAATAATAATACAATAAAATAATAAAAACAAAAAAGACAAGCTATACTCACTCTGTTTTTGTTGTTGTTGTTGTTGTTTTTCCAACTATGTACCTTAAAGCTACATTTATCCAAGTGAATGATCTGCTTTACACCTTATGGCATGCAACTAGTTTACCAAATGCTCTTGTACTACATAATACAGTCTGTTATCTACACAGGCTCTGATATCAGTTTCCTAGCTGACCAACCACAAAGCCAAAGGCACATATTTATTTTCTGTGGCAATACTGCCATTCGCCAATTAATGTATTAGTCGGAGTAATTCTGTATCAAACCACCTCAGTGTCCCAAAGGCTTCTCACAATAAAAGTATATTTCTTGCTGACACCAAAGCTCAATGCAGTTTGGCAACAGGGACTCTATTCTCAGCGGTTAATAAATTCCCTGGTTCATTTCACCTCGTGGCTCTACTATCACATTAGATTTTGCAGCATGTTAGGGTAAAGTTGGTAACCTAAAAAAACGAAGCAAAACAATACAAAACTCTGATGCCCAGCTCCTATGCCATACTAATGAAATCAGAGTATCTGGAAGTACCAGCCAAACATCGTCAGTGTTCTTTAAAGATCCTCAGATTTTCCAAATTACGGCAGATTAAGAACCATTGCCCTAGAACAAGAATCAGCAAACTATAGCCCAAAGGCAAAATTCAGCCCACTGTCTACTTTTATAAATAAACTTTTATTAGCACACACAAGTTATTGAAACAAGTTTTAATGGAACATAAGTCCATTTATTTATGTATTGTCTATGGCTGCTTTTGCACTACAACGGCAGAGCTGAGTAGCTGCAGCAGAGACTGTGTGGCTCACAAAACCTAAAATATCTATTATCACCTCTTGTTGCTAAAAAGTTTGCTGACTCCTACTCTAGAACCTAGGAGATCTCCAACAGAGAGAAGATAAGGAATAAAGGAGAACACAGAACTCCATAGGAGAAGTTTTAGGGTTTATGTACAGTACAATTTATGCACTTTTTTTTTTTTTTTTTTTTTTTTTGAGACGGAGTCTCGCTCTGTCACCCAGGCTGGAGTGCAGTGGCCGGATCTCAGCTCACTGCAAGCTCCACCTCCCGGGTTCACGCCATTCTCCTGCCTCAGCCTCCCAAGTAGCTGGGACTACAGGCGCCTGCCACCTCGCCCGGCTAAGTTTTTGTATTTTTAGTAGAGACGGGGTTTCACTGTGTTAGCCAGGATGGTCTCGATCTCCTGACCTCGTGATCCGCCCGCCTCGGCCTCCCAAAGTGCTGGGATTACAGGCTTGAGCCACCACGCCCGGCCACAATTTATGCACTTAAAAAAAAATCTTTATATTAGTGATTCTGGTATTCTCTTTCAGCTTTGGTTCCTTCAATGTCCTGAAGATATTTTTTGGAAGACTTTCAATTATTTATTTAATTTTACCTTAATGGTACAGAGTGATTCAAACTTCCTGTTTCTTATTGAGTCAATTCAAGTGAATTATATTTATCTAGAAATATGTTCATTTTAGTTATCTATTTTAATATAAAATTGGTCATGCTATTCTCATGTATTATCATCTGTATCTGTGGATATGTCTCTGTCTTCATTCCTAATATTACTTACTGTCCCTTTTTACATGTTAGTAAACCTTCCTAGAGGTTTACAAATTTCATTAGCATTTTCAACAAACCATTTCTTGGCTTTGTTGACTTTTGTTTTTAATTTTGTTTAAATTTCATTACTTTTTGTTTATATCACTATTTTGAACTCATTAATTCTACTTTCTTTAGTCTTGTTATTTTCTAACCAGTTAAGTTAGATGCTTACATTAATAATTTATAGCCATTTTTACTTCTTAATATGATTATAGGAGGCTAACTTAACTCTTGAAAACAGTTTTTATCATATTCTAAATGTTGATAGTGTTTTTATTATCATTATAGTTTTAATTTTAAAAGAAGTTTCATTATTTCTTTGCCTATAATTTAAGAATATGTTTAAAATTTCCCAATGCATGTGACATTTTAGTTAAACTTTTATTATTTACTACTAAATTAATTGTTCATCATAGTCAAATAACATGTACTGTATGAGGCCTATTCCTCACAATCTGTTAAGTACTGCTTTATAAATTTTAGTATGTATATGATGTACATATAATTGAAAAAGTATGTATGTTGTAATTGTTGGATGCATAGTTATCAGGCAAAATGGTACAGCGGTTCAAAGTGCTGACTTTAGAACCAGAAATTCCTAGTTTCAAATCCCAACTGCCTACTAGCTCTGTCACTAGAAGCTGTGAAATCTAGGAGATCAGTAAATTTTCTGTGCTTCAGTTTAAGCATCTGTAAATTGGAGATTATAAGAGGATCTATCTCATACTTTTCTCGATGGGAATAAATTAGTTAATACATGCAAAGCACTTCAGTACCTGGCACTTTGGAAACATTATCCATTATTATACGTTCATTAAGTAAATCTTCATAATCTTGTTGATAAAATCTTCTATATGTTTACTTTTTTGTCTGTTTAATTTATATATGTAATATGTGTAGTGAGAAACATGTAACAATTCTTCAAAGTGGTAGCAATTTTCATTTTTGTCACATTTTCCTGTGTTTCTATCAACTATTATCTGGTGCTATTTTGTTAGATATGTAAAAGGTTAGACTGGAATATCTTCCTGGTAAGATATCATTATGCAATAACCTTTTCCCTCTAAGGGTGCTTATTATTTTAAGATTGCTTTTATCAGAATGGGCATGGTGGCTCAGGCCTGTAATGCCAGCAGTTTGGGAGGCCAAGGTGGGTGGATTGCTTGAAGTCAGGAGTTCAAGACCAGCCTGGCCAACATGGTGAAACCCCATCTCTACTAAAATTAGCCAGGAGTGGAGGCAGGTGCCTGTAATCCCATCTACTCAGGAGGTTGAGGAACTTGAATCGCTTGAGCCCAGGAGGCAGAGGTTTCAGTGAACAGAGATCATGCCACTGTACTCCAGAATGGGTAACAGAGCAAGACTCTGCCTCAAAAAAGAAAAAAAAGAAAAAAAAAGATTACTTTTATCAAATATTAATAAAATTGTTTTCAGTTTCTTTGGGTTGGTATTTTTTCTAGTATATCTTTTTTCCCCATCCTTTTATTTTCAATATTACTTTGTTCTTATGTTCTAGGTGTGCCATTTGTATAGAACATATAGCTTTAAAAAATCCAATTTGACAATATGTATCTTGAAGCTGGTGACTTTAGTTTATTCATATCTATTGTGATTTCTGGTATATTTGTATATATTTCTGTCAATTTACGTTATGCTTTTTCCACATCTTTTCTAATCTTCTCTTTATTTTTTTATCTTGATTAATTGACATTTTTCTTATTCTACATTTTTTTTAAATCTCTCTGGTCTGGAAGTCAGTTGCTTTATTTCCAGTCTCTGAATGGTTAACCTTAAAACTCTACTATGCATACTTGTCAAAAGTCAATCAGCATCATAACTGGCATCCTGAATTGAAATTCAAAAATTCAAAAATTACTAGAGTTGGCCCTCAATCCCTGGATTATGTGATTTTATTGTTGTATGCTTTGGTACCTTGTTGTAACTCATAAATTAATCATTACTAAAATTATTGTTTTACATAAATAATGCTTGTTTTCTTTTTGTATTTCAGACCTTTCTTTGGAAATCATTTTTATTCTTCCTGGAGTTAATCCTTTAAACACTGCTCTAGTGACACCTGCTGGTATTAATAATTTGTTTACATTTATCCGACTAGTCATTTTATTCTCTTTCTTAAAAGATAATTTGTGAGCTGGGCGCGGTGGCTCATGCCTGTAATCTCAGCACTTTGCGGGGCTGAGGCAAGCAGATGACAAGGTCAGGAGATCGAGACCATCCTGGCTAACACGGTGAAACCCTGTCTCTACTAAAAATACAAAATTAACCAGGCGTGATGCCATGCGCCTGTAGTCCCAGCTACTCGGGAGGCTGAGGCAGGAGAATCGCTTGAACCCGGGAAGGTGGAGGTTGCAGTGAGCCGAGATCATGCCACTGCACTCCAGCCTGGGCGACAGAGCGAGACTTCATCTCAAATAATAATAATAATAATGATAATAATAATAATAATAATAATTTGTAGGTACACAATTCTAGATTCACGTTGGCTTTTTTTCTCACCACTTTGAAATTATTTTGTCAATGTCACTTGATTTTTATTGTTGAGAAGTCTACTCTTAGTCCATTTTCTCTTCCATTGTATACACGGGGCTTTTCTTTATTGGATGCCTTAAAGATGCTTTTCATATTGTGGTGGTGGCCATGGTATTCTTCAGGTGGAAAACAGTGTGTATCATTCCATCCTCCATGTCCCTTAACCTGTTTCCAATATGTTCTATTTCCTGGGTTCTTTGTGTTGCGTTCTAGCATCAGAGCTATCTTAGATGAACTCTGTCTTGAGTTATGCCTAATCTGCTGTTTAATTTGTCCACTAAGATTTTAATTTTAATGACATTGTTCTTCATTTCTTGCAGTTCGAATTTGTATGTTCAGTTTTTTTATGTGCCTGTTTATTGTCTTCTCTGTATGTTTTTGGGGGAGGGAAAGGGAGATCGCTGGTCATTGTTTATAACTTGTTACTTTCAAAATCCCAGTTTCTTACTTTATTTTTAGACAAGTTCTACAGAGTTATTTTACGTGTTATATTGGATCATTATAATATTTAACTTTTTCATTTGTTTTTGCTGATACTAGCTTCTCTTCTTGTGTGTTGTTTTAGTGATTGGAACTGTGAGCTCTTATTTGGTTGAAAATTATCAATGAAGACCCTGAGGACCTAAACTGGTGACACTTTCCTCCACAGAAGATTTACTTTTGTGTCTGCTGGGAGCCAGAGGACACGTCAAATTTTGAACCTTGTTTTCCATCTTTCAGGAATCTGATTTAGTGTGTGAGTCTTAAGTGTAATTCTCCTACTGTTCAGAGGATCCAATGATTAGCCTCTAGACTCTAATGCTGTTTCAGGCATTCATTCCCAGAGAAAACCTGGTTTTCTGTCCTGTACAAGATACTATTCCATTCTCCCTAATCTTACTTCAGCTCTCTCTTATTTTCTGGTTCTTTTATTCTTCATTTTTAATTTGTTGTCTTTGAAGATTTCTCTTTCTTTAGGAAGCACATAAATACATTAAAATGTTCATTTTAATGTATTCATGCCTTCATCTCATTATAATTTGGAAACCCTTCCAAGTATACAGCTCTGCATACCACCAGATGAAGAAATTTTTCTTTTAACTTCATTGATATTATTGATACACATGTCTTATGTTCCCAATATACTGTTATACCTTAAATGCATCAATTGTGGATGTTCACATGTCTTTATAACTCCTTGTACGTAGCCTAGCCTAGACTAAATGGAAAATTGAAACACCACATGTTCTCACTTAAAAGTGGGAGCTGAACAATGAGAACACATGAACACAGGGAGGGGAGCAACACACACTGGGGTCTGTTGCGGGGGCAGGGGGATGGAGAGCATCAGGATAAATAGGTAACGCATGTGGGGTTTAATACCTAGGTGATGGGTTGATAGGTGAAGCAAACCACCATGGTACACGTTTACCTATGTAACAAACTTGCCTGTCCTTCACATCCTGCACATGTATCTCAGAACTTAAAATAAAATAGAATAAAATTTAAATATCTGTGTGTGTGTGTGTGTGTGTGTGCACGTGCGTGTGTGTTTGAGGAACAATTCCCAGTGCTGTTTTTATGTATCCACCCAATTGCTTAGAGAGACTAGCAGGGTCCAAATAAGCCCTTAGCAATCCTGTAAACTGTCACCCCCAGACACCACACACATACCATACTGACTTCTATTTTCATCAGTTGGCCATACCAAGATTTCCAGCACGACTTTGCCTAGGTCAGATGCAATCATTTTTGCTTTGCCTGAGACTCAGAAACACATTAGATATTTGTCAAATACTGTGTTAGCTCATATTCTTACACTGAGGTTTTTACAAGTCAGGTAAAATGTTAACTAGTAGGCACACCCACAGTATATGTGTATTATCATTGGCCAAAAATACAATTTTACTCTATGGAATCCTAAATATTTTATGCTAGAAAGGTATATATTATATTATAGAATAGAATAGAATAGAATAGAATAGACTATGCAATGTGAGACTGCAAGTTAAATTGACCTCTATTACTTTTTTAAAAAAACATAGAAATCAGCATCTCTCATGGTCACAGGTTTAGAAATCCTAAACAAAATATTTGTAGATTAAATCAAGAGATATTTACAAACATAATACACCACAGACACATCTGGCTTTTCCAGGAATTTAAAAATGAACTTACCGTTTAAATTTCATTAATGTTTGTTAGCACATTAGCAGAGAAAGGGAGAAAAATATATAATCATCTCAATAATGCAAGAAAATAATTCAATAAAACGCAAAACTAATTCATGATAAACCCTCCGAACCAAGTGGGAAGATATAGAAATATCATTAATCTGATAAATAATATCTACCAAAAACCTCTAGCACCTGTCATATTACTGGTGAAATATTAAAGATATTTCTTACTGGAATTGGAGTTACACAAAGATATCCATTATCACCACTTCCATTCAAAGTCTTCTTGGCAGCCTTAGACAGAAAATAAAGGGAAGGGGTTGGGGAGGAAGTCAATGGAATTGAAAACAAAAGAATAAAACTGTCATTGTTAAGTGACATGATTGTGAATATAGAAAATTCAAAAGAAAAAAATGGCAAACTATTAGAATTAATGAGAGGATTTTGCAAAGCTGCTACAAAGTTACAGGAATTAATTATATTCCTATATACTGAAATTTAAAAATAGAAAATTAAACTTTAAAAATTATGCTTAAGGAGACTAACATCAGAAACACCACATACTTAAATTTAATAAAATGTATGTTGATGACTTCCACATAAAAACAACAAAACATTAATTATTAAGATAAGTGGAGACTCTTGTTCATAAGTTGGAGACTCAACATTTTTAAATGGTCAACGCTCCTTCAAAATAATCAACAAATCTAGTGCAATCAGAATAAAAGTCTCAACAAACTCTTTTTCTGAAAATTGACAAACATCGTAAAGTGTCAGAAAATGGAAAAGGCCAAGAAGAAACAAAGTAATTTAAAAGAAGCAGAACTTAGTTGGAGAATTTATACTACCAGATAGCAACACCTATTAAAAAGTCATAGTAATAAACACATTATGATATTGGCATAGAAACAGATAGTGGGACAGGTTAAAGCCCTCACACATATACAGTCACTTGATTTATTATAAAGACGTTATTGCAGTGAAATGAGGAAATGTGATATTTTCAGTAAAAAGTATTGGATTCATTAACTATCCATACAGAAAAATAATTTTGAACTGGATCTTGCACTATGCACAAAAGTCAATTCCAGATGAATTGCAGATCTAAATTGGAAACGTAAATCAATAAACTAATGGATGAAAGCATAGTAGCATATTTTTACAACCTTGACATAAGCAAACATTTCTTTAAAAAGACATGAAAAGTGCTAATTATAAGATAACAAAGCACTAATTACTGTATTATATTCAAATTTTCTATTCATCAAGAGAACTAGTAAAAGTTTGAAAATGCAACTCACAGACAGAAAAGATATTGAGAGACACAAAACCATGAAAAAAATATGAGTTCCTATTATTGAGTAATACGTAAAAGACAGCCAAGTACAGAAATAGGCAGAAGGCTAGACTTGATTATATACATATATACACACATATAATATATATAATGTATATATAATATAAATATATACAATATAATGTGTATATATAATACACAACTCATATATACATATACAATGTGTGTGTCTATGTGTGTCTATATATGTATATGAATAGAGATAGATAGATGGATGGTTAGATAGATAGCTAGAACAAGGTAAACTCTTCTGAGACAAAGATTTGAATGCAGAGAGTTTATGATGAGAAGATTCTCAGCAACAACAACTTCAAGTGAGCTACAGAAGCGAAGCATAACTGAGCTAACAGAGAAATTGAACAAGGATAAAACTACAACAAAGACTTTAGTTGAGCCCTCAGGGAAACACCACTTTGGAGGGAGGAAGTAGAACAAGTAGAATTCTTATACATTCCTGGTGAGAATGTAAACTGAAACAACTGTGAAAAAACAATTTGGCAATATCTACTAGATCTAAATATGAGCACCTTATGATCCATCAGCTCTTCTCCTAGTTATATTTGCAAACTGAATATCAGCATTTTATGCATTCTCGTGGCAGCAGTATTTGTAAAGATAAAATTATGAAAGAAAATGTCTATTTATAGACAGACATTTCCATATGGATGGATTTGTATGGATTAAACACTGTGGTATATTCATATAATGGAATACTACACAACATTGAGAATGAATCTCAAACATAAAGTTAAAAAAGCCAAACATCAAAGCATATGTATTGTATGATTTTATTTCTATAAGGTCAAAAAGAGATATCATTAGCTATGTCATTAGAGGTCACAGAGAGGAGAACAGTGGTAGACTGGAGTCCATAGGGGATTGATGTGTCTGTATTCTTTATTTTCCGGTTTAGTTGCTGGCTCATGAATGTATTCAGTTTGTGAAAATGCATTCAGGTATATATTTAGAGCTGGTGCACTCCTCTGTTTAAAGAGTTGCACCAATTAAAAGTAACGTTTTAATTGGCCTTGAAGTAAGTAACTTTACTTAGTGACCCATCTCCCCTACTCTGTTTTACAGTTGAGGTGAAATTTGCATAGTATAAAATTAACCATTTTGAAGCGTATACTTCTGTGACCTTAGTATACTCACAATGTTGTATAATAGCTCCTGTATCAGCTTCCAAAATATTGTAATCACCCCAAAATAAAACCCTATATCTATCTTTTTTTGAGACAGAGTTTTGATCTTGTAGCCCAGGCTGGGGTACAATGGTGCGATCTCAGGTCACTGCAAACTCTGCCTCCCAGGTTCAAGCAATTCTCCTACCTCATCCTCCCTAGTAGTGGGGATTACAGGTGTACACCACCACTCCCAGCTAATTTTTGTATTTTTAGTAGAGACAGGGTTTCACCATGTTGGCCAGGCTGGTCGTGAACTCCTGACCTCAGGTGATCCGCCCGTCTTGGCCTCCCAATGTGCTGTGATTACAGGTGTGAGCCTCCGCACCTGGCCCAAAACCCTATATCTATTGATTAGTCACTCCCACTCCCCCCTGTTTTGCCTCTGGAAACCACCAATGTGCTTTCTTTCTCTATGAATTTACCTGTGCTTGATAGTTCATCTGATGGAATAGTGTAATATGTGATCTTTTACTTTTGGCTTCTTCCACTTAGCATAATATTCTTGAGGTTCACCCACCTTGTTGCATGTATCAGTACTCACTCCTTTTTGTGAGAGAATAATATTCCACAGTTTGTGTAAACATACCTCCCTATTTAAAAAATCCATTTACTAGTTGATGAGCATTTGGGTTGTTTCCAGCTTTTGACGATCATGAATAGTTCTGCTATGGACATTTCTGTGCAAACATTTTGCTTGAATACCCGGTTTCAGTTCTTTTGAGTATGCAGCTAGAAGAATTGCTCGGTCATATGGTAATTATATGTTTAACTTTTGTGAGGAACTCCCAAATGTTTTCTACAGCTGTTGCATCATATTGGCACTCTCACCAACAAAGGACAAAACTTCCAAATTCTATATTTTCTTGCTGAAACTGCTTATTATTATTATTATTAATCATTTTCATCCCAATGGATATGAAGTGTTATCTCATTGTGGTTTTGGTTTACATTTCCGTACCTACTAATACTATTGAGAATCTTTCATATGTTTTTTGGCCATTTATACATCTTCTTTGGAGAAATGCTTATTCAAGTTGTTTACCCATTTTTGTAAATTAAAATGTTTTTATAATTTTGGGGGGTTGTTTGTTGGCTGTGTATACAAATACACCTAATTTTTGTTTATTTATCTTATATTCTCACCAGATATTGAACATCATCTTTTGTCATTAATTCTGGAGGAATGGGGGAGAATAAGAAAATCTCTAAGATTTGGGGACCTAAAACTGTCTTTAATTTAAGCCAATGATTCTGTGTGCATTAATACAACTCAGCAAGGTTTGCTTTCTAAGCAGCAGAGGTTAGAAAAATGAGAGAGATCATTATAAGGACCTTGTAGGCCTAACCCATGTGTGTCTGTCTGCTATCAACAGAGGTATCCAAGGAAACTCTCACAAGATGGAACATTTCATTAGGTTTTGCTTGCGTGGTCAGACATAAATCTCACTCAAATTTTGGAAGACTTATTAAAAACAAGAATGTTTTTGCCCCTTCTCTTTCCTAGAAAAGGTTAGACATTTTCTTTGAAATTAGTTCTCACTGCCAACATGGTAGTTTTTAAGTTTTTTAAGGCCATTTTTTTTCCTTTGAAAGTTTATTAAAGAAAATAAATTACAACCAGTTTTTCAGATTTCAGATAAACAGACATAAAATATACACAATTCCTTACAAAATAGTTCCAATTAAAAACGTAGAAAGAAGGAAGGAAATAAAAAATCACCATTGGAAGCACCACAGCAAAAATTGCTCCAGGCAAGAGCCATCAAAGAATGCTAAACTAGGTGAGGGAAAGGTAATGGGATATTTGCACAATGTTTAAAAACCTAACCGTATATTACATGACTCTAGCAAGTTTGTAGTAGAAAATTCCATCAGTCACAACCTTAGTTAAATAATCAAAGTTACATAATCAATTATAAATATTGACCTTGTGTATATATTGACACCGCATCCTCTGATACAATGAACTAAGAACCGTGTATGGTCTAAACCATGAGCATCTTTCTGCTGCCAGTAGAGCTGCCCCTGAAAAGCCTTACAAGATGGAAAATATCATCAGATCCTGCACGCATAGACAGAAGTAAATCTCAGTCGAGGCTTAGAAGATGTACTAAAACCAAAAATGTCTCTCTCTCCTTTCTTTCCTGGGTAGGGCCAGACATATTTCTTGAAATTCCATTTACAATAGCATTTGAAAGAGTGATATACATAAGCAGAAAAGTTAAAGGTATAAGACACATATACTGAAAAGGGGCATATCAGCTCTGTAGTTTCCATTTCAATAATACATAACCAATACAGTCAGGAGAAAACATGAAAAAAATAATCAAGGGATGTTCTACAAATAACCTGATCAACTTTCTTCAAAAGTACCAAGGTTATGAAGGACAAGCAGACTGAGCAAAGACAGAGAAACTGTTACAGATTTTAAAAGACTATAGAAACAGAACTAAATATAATGTGGGATCCTGGAATCTATAACAAAAAAATAAAGTTAGTGAAAAAGCTGATGAAATCCAGTAAGCACACCACTGTAGTAAATATTACTGTACCAAGGTAAGTTTCTTAGTTGTAACATATCTGATAACAATGTAAGCTGATAACATAAGGGGAAGCTGGGTGAAGGGTTTATGAGAGCTATATATACTATTTGTGCTACTCCTCTGTAAGTCTAACATTATCTCAAAATAATGTAAAAATAATTGTTAAAAATAAACTAAATATTTTGCATTCAATTAAAAGGGTCCCCTTACCCTTTGTAGCCCAATTCTGGTCATCACGTTAAGAAATCACTAATGCACGGAAGCAAAGTGTCTGTTGAGGTTGGAGTTTAACTAAATGGGATTGACTTTAGCTTTATTTTTTCTGAAGATGACAGGTTATTGACAACATTATCAGTCCTGCAGTATGTTTCATGCTTTCATGGGAAGATCAGTAGTTGTTGCTGTTGTTTATATTTTGGGTGGATTGGATGGTGATGGAGAGGTTCATAGCACTGCATTTAACAGAATTGCTTAAGTCAATAGGAAGTAAGATATCTGCTTTTGCTTTTTCTTTCTTTTTGGTAGGCTTTGTTGTTGTTGTTGTTTGTTTGTTTGTTTGTTTGTTTAAACACTGATTTGACTTAAATCCAGACTCGTTCATTTTGAAATGTGGCTTTGGGTAAAGTATCTAAGTTTCTTGTTTCCTCGTTTGGAAAGCTCTTTCAGGACTGTAGGAAGACTTGCAGAAGTACACAGGCACTTGCTTGCTGATTATTATTGACTATGAGAACATACAGAAAGCACATACAGCTTTTGTGACCAAGTGAAAATAACATGACTCTCAAGAGAGATGTATCCAGCATGTGCTTGTCTTGGTGAGTGGAGACCAAGCTGGATTTTAGCACACACTTACCCACTTACTGGGAGGATCTGCTTGCAGAAATGACTTGTGCAACTGTATACATTTACCAATAAAATGAGTAACTTGGACTGATTCTCTGAGCTCAAGGTTAAACTTAAGTTCAAAGACTTGGGCTCAGAAGAACTGTCAGATTCTACTGTCAGAAGAGCAAGTGTATATAAAAAGGAGACACTTCTTTGACTATGTTGGCTTTGTGTCTCACAATACATATTAAGGAGTGCTATTTTAAGATGAGATCATTCTGAAGGTCAATAAGTGCTGTGCTTCAGAGCGGTTTGGCTCTGGAGCCATAATGTTTAGGTTTGGATTTCAATTCTGCCACCTATCAGCTATGAGTCCTTGAGAAACTGCTTCAACTTCTCTGTGTTTCATCTTTCTCACAATAAAATAGAAATAACATAATTTAGGCTGGGCACAGTGGCTCACACTTTGTAATCCCAGCACGTAGGGAGACTAAGGCAGGAGGAAATCTTGAGTCTAAGAGTTCAGAATCAGTTTGGGCCACATAGGGAGACCCCTTCTCTGCAAAAATTTTGAGAAGTTAACTGGGCCCAGGAGGTTAAGACTGCAGTGGGCAATGATCACGCCACTGCACTCCAGCCTGGGTGACAGAGCATGACCTTATCTCAAAAAAATAATAAATAAATAAATAATCATTTAAGCCATGAGTTGATGTGGTTATTTAATAAACCGATATTTTAAGCACTTAGAACATACCAGGAATAGAGTAAGAAGACAATAAATGATTTACTATCATGTATTAACAGAACATGCTAATAAAAACTCTGCTTCCAGTCCATCTGTAGGCTGAGAATCCATGAGTCTTGACCACATCATGAATCTGCTGGGGTGATTTTGTATCAGCCATTCAGCCCTCTACGCCATTTTCAAGTGGGAAGAGTCATATGTGAATAACCCATCTCACCAAGCAAGGCTGTAAAGAAATTAGTTTTGATAAAATCAAGCACATAATATATTGTTTTTGGCTTGTGTTATTACATCTAATCATTACTGTGAGACTTTTCTTAACCTTCAGCATTTGGTTCCTAATAAAAGAACTAATCAAAAACGATAAAATAATCATTCATCTGTGACCTAACCTTGAATGCCAATGTCATTTTCACAAATGGGCTCTTTTTCTGTTATGATCTTGCCAGTGTGCACTGGTTGATATTTTTTGTACAGTTCAACAAAATTTTTAAGCACTGGATAGGTAGCAGTTCTCTTTGCTGGATATAAAAGAATAAGGATAAATAAGTTACAACATAATAGATAGTTGTATTTTGCTTTTATTTATTTTCTTAAAATGTTCTTTTTATCCAAATAGTGGAAAAATACGTACACAAATACACAAACACACATATATAGAGAAAGTGTATTATTTCAAATAATGTACATACAAAGGAAAGAGGAAAATCATCTTTACATTTTCATTCATATATAGCCACTCAGTATTTTTCTGTGCAGTTCCAATATCTTTTTTTCTGGCTTATATGCGTGTCTTTTAAAGCAAGCATTCTTTTGTTCACATGGAAGACACTTCCTCAGAGACATCATTAGTTTCCATCCCCAAATTTATTCCCATTGTCTCTTAACTAACAAAGTCACAATCTAGTTCCAAGCAGCAAAATGCCCAACAAATTATCATATTTGCAAGCTCTTTTCTGGCTAGCCCTGGCCATGAGACTATCACACATAGTAAAACCCCAGCTGTGTATCACATGGACAGAAAGAAAAGGGAGGTTGACTCCTCAAAGTACTTTTGGAGTACTATCCCAGAGGAAGAGGAAATGAATGATGGATACAAAGATTCCCTTGCCTGATATGACCTGTAACTTTCCGCATACCCAAAGTCCAGCTGCAGGACGTATGGTATTCTCAAAAATACTTTTTTCTAACTGATTGATTCTCTTTTTTCTTTTTTTTGAGATGGAGTCTCGCTCTGCTGCCCAGGCTGGAGTGCAGTGGTGCGATCCCAGCTCCCTGCAACCTCTGCCTCCCGGGTTCAAGCGATTATCCTGCCTCAGCCTCCCAAGTAGCTGGGACTACAGGCGCATGCTACCAGACCTGGCTAATTTTTGTATTTTTAGTAGAGATGGGGTTTCACCATATCGGCCAGGATGGTCTTGATCTCCTGACCTTGCGATCAGCCCGCCTCGGCCTCCCAAAGTGCTGGGATTACAGGCGTGAGCCACCGTGCCCAGCCCTCAATTGATTCTAATCAATAAAAAGTAGGAGACACACAGATATGAATGACATTTAGATAATATATACAATTGCAACTTCCTCCTTCTACCAGCTGACAGGTGTCAAGGCTCATGCCCTTAAATATTCAGGTAGACAGAAACTTTCAAGTAATAGAACAGTGGTATCTAAATGCAGATACAATTATAGTTCTTGGGAAAAACATTTTTGTGATTGTGGGACAGAACAATAAAACTCTGCTTGATAATGATAATGTGGCATTTACATTCATGCAGTATTATTAGTCTCAAAAAAGAAGGAAATCTTACCGTTTGCAACAATATGGATGAATCTACAGGACATTATGCTAAGTGAAATAAGACAGTCATCAAAGGAAAAATATTGCATGATTATACTTCCATGAAATACCTAAGATGGTTAAATTCATAGAAGTAGGGAACAGAATTGTTCTTGCCAGTGGGTGGAGAGAGGAAGAAATGGGGAATTGCAACTTAATGGGTATAAATTTTCAGTTATGCAAGATAAATAATTTCTAGAGACCTGCTGTACAACATAGAACGTAGAGTTAGCAGTAAGGTATTCTGCACTTTAGGTTGAGAGGATAAATCCAATGTTAAGTGTTCTTATCACAAACATACAAACACACACACACACACACACACATACATACATAAGTACACACAAAGGACACAAGGACATTTCCAGAGGTGATGGACAGGGTTAGTACCTTTATTGTGGTGATGGTATCATGGTGTACAGATGTGTCCAGACTCATCAAAATGTAGATTAAATACATAGATTTTTATATCCATTTTATCTCAATTGAGCTATAAAATAAAAAGCCTGCTTAAACCTAGACTTGGAAAGAAAAGAGAAGTAGACAAGCCAGGGCTGCCTGGAGTTCTAGTTCTTGACTATTTTTCCCCCTTTGGTACGAATTTTAATTATAACCAAAATGCAAATAATTACATAAAACATAAGCACAAGGCTCAATTAATTTTTACCAAGTGAACAAATACTTGTAATGTTAAACCAGATGGAAAACCAAGAACCCTCCCTGTCATCCCCCTAGTTATTACCTTCCTCCCTCCAAGAATCACCACTATGCTCACTTTCAATCCCATAAATTAGTTTTGATTGTTTTTGAAATCTTATATTCTTTACAAGCCTGGCCTCTTTTGCTAAACACTATGTTTGTGAGATCTCTGTATATGTCATTACTGTATATACTCCTTACATGCATTTGGAATCATTCATTCCTCTGCTCATGAACATATAGATTGTTTCCAGTGTGGTGCTATTAGAAGTAGTGCTTCTATGAATCGTGTTGTACATACCTTTGGGCTAAAGTACCTACCCAGGTTTTGGATCATAGGTTATGCACATATTCAGGTTTGTTAGATAACATTGAAGTAGATATCAATTTACACTTCCACTACCAGTGCATATGGTTGTTAATCAGAGGAAGTGGGGAAATCTTGCTGCTTCCAGGGGAATTTGGCAATATCTGGAAGCATTTTTGGTTGTCATTACTTGAGCAGGGGGAGGGGGCAGGGGCTGCTGTTGCACCTGGTGAGTAGAGGTCAAAGATGTTGCTAAACATCCTATAATGCACAGGACAGCTCTGCACAATAATTATGTGACCAAAAATTTCGAGAGCACCAAAGTTAAGAAACCTTGTCCCACACCAACTTTGGTAAGTTCTGATCTTTTCTTTTTGCCAATGTCTTGGTTGTGTAGAGGTATCGCATTGTGGTTTTGATTTGCATTTCTCTGACAGTGAAATTGTGTAGTTTTCATATGTATATTTTTTTCTTTCGTGAAGTATCTGTTCAATTTTTTTCCCTTTGGTCTATTACCTTTGTATTGATTTGTAGAAGTCCCTTATAAAGTCTGTTCATAAGTCTGTGGTTGGATGTTTGTAAATATATTATACTAGCATGTAGTTGATCTTATCACTCATTTAATGCTGTCTTTTAACAAACAAAGTTCTTAATTTTAATAACATTAAAATTATTAATCCAAATTTAAGTCCAATTGATTAATGATTTTTTCTGTGAATAAGGCATTTATTTTAAACCATTTTTCCAAACTGGAACTAAAGTTTTAGTAGTATATCCATTAAACATTCTAATATGAGATTAACATAGGTAGTAGAAAAAACAAATTTTAGGTGAAATTGAGCAATTATAAATTTTCTGAGTGCTCTTAAGAAAAAGGTTTTATATTTATCTTATATATTTGTTGTAAGAATTCAATTATAAAATGTTTGTAAAGTATTCAGCAGCTAATTTAGCACAGAAAAGGACACTGCTAAATTAATTCCCTTTCCTTCCAAAATTAGTTCTTATCTAACAGTAGTGATTTTAATAAATTGAAGTCTCTCTTTTTTTTTCATCCAAGAAATATTTTTTGAGATTAGACATTTCTCCAGGCTTGAAAATAAAAAATGAGTGAGATTCATTCCCTTTCTTTAGCACATGTAAAGTGGGAAAAGTTAGGTATGGAAGCTGGAAAGCTGCTGTTTACTGAATTCTGTGGCAGGCATTGCAAAGGGCAGTTAATATTACTTAGATATGATTCTTTCTAATTATTGATAGGGAAGGGTATTTGTTATTGTGTTACTTGTTTTATTTCTGTTTGTAGTTCTCTTGTCTCTCTTTTCCTCTCTTGATGTCTTCTTTTCTGGTTCATTTTTTAAAGTGATACCTTTCAAATTCTTTCTCATTTTCTTTTATGAATCTTCTCTAAGCGTTTTCTTTTTTTTTTTCTTTTTGAGACAGAGTCTCGCTCTGTCGCCCAGGCTGGAGTGCAATAGTGCCATCACAGCTCACTGCAGCCTCCATCTCCCAGGTTCAAGTAATCCTCCCATCTCAGCCTCCAGAGTAGCTGGGACCATAAGTGCTCACCACTATGCCCTGGTAATTTTTTTTATTTGTAGAGACAAGGTTTCACTATGTTTCCCAGGTTGGTCTCAAACTCCTGAGCTCAAGCAATCCTTCTGCCTTGGCCTCCAAAAGTGCTGGGATTCCAGAAATGAGCCACCACATCTGTAAAAACTTATATATTTTTATACTGGGCATTCATTAACATATTTTAGATGGTTATACTTATACTTTAGTCTTTTAAATTCATCAGAATTAAAAGTGATTTATACCCCACCATTATATTATTAGAATATTCTGTATTCACTTTATATTAAGCTTCAATAGCACAGTTTATACTTTCATGGGTTTTCATAAGTTTAGTGTGCTTTCATTTCAAGTTAAAGTACTTTATTTAGCATTTCTTGTATTTGATTTTCTGTCAACACTTTCAATATATCATCCAACTACCTACTGATCTGCAAGGTTTCTGCTGAGAAATATAGTAATATTCTAATGAAATTTCTCTTCATGTGACAACTCACTTTGTACTTGCTGCTTTTAAAGTTATTTTTCATCTGGGCACAGTGCTTATAATCCCAGCACTTTGGGAAACCAAGGCGGGCAAATTACCTATGCTCACGAGTTCAAGATCAGTCTGGGAAATATGGTGAGACTTCTGTCTCTACCAAAAATACAAAAATTAGCCAGGCATGGTGGTGTGCACCTATAGTCCTAGCTACTCAGGAGACTGAGACAGGAGAATCGCTTGAGCTTGGGAGGCAGAGGTTGCAGTGATCTGAGATCACCCCACTACATTCCAGCCTGGGTGACAGAGCGAGACTCTATCTCAAAAAAAAAATAAATAAATAAAGTTTATTTCTTTGACTTTTGATAATTTAATTATAATGCATCTTGGTTTTTGTACATCTTTAGATTTATCTTATTTGAGAAGCTTTGGCTTTCAGAATTTGGGTGTCAATTTCCTTCATATTTGAATTTTCAGCCATGATTTCTCATAACTCTTTGTTCCTCTTTCTTTCTCTTCTCTTTCTGCGACTGATCATGCATTTATTGATAAAGTTGGTAGTGCCTCTTAAGTCCCAAAAGCTTTCTTTATTATGTTTCGTTCTTTTTTAAATTTTCTGTTTCTCTGGAAAGTTGTACATGACCTGACTTCACGTTCACTGGTTAAACCTTCTTCTTGCTCAGGTATGCTGTTAAACATTTTTAGTGATTTCTCTACATATGTTCTTTCTGTGCATACTCAATTCTACTTCCAAAATATTTCTTCATAATATCCCCTTTGTCTAAGATTATTCCTCTTCTTATTTATCTGATGACTTAAGCTCTGTCTCACTTTTTACCTTTCCTTATAGATAGATAGAAGATAGATAGATAGATAGATAGATAGATAGATAGATAGATAGATCGATAGATAGATAGATAGATATTCCAATAGCTTTTGGTGTACCAGTGGTTTTTGGTTACATGGATCAATTATATAGTGGTTAATTTTGAGATTTTAGTCCACCTATCACCTGAGTAGTGTACATTATATCCAATATACAGGTTTTATCCCACAAACCCCTCCCAACCTCCCTCTTCTGAGTCTCCTAAGTCCTTTATATCACTCTGTATGCTTTTGTGTACACATAGCTTAGCTCCCAATCATAAGTGAGAACATATGGTATTTGGTTTTCAATTCATGAGTTACTTCACTTAGAATAGTGGCCTCCATCTCTACCCAATTCACTGCAGAAGACATTATTTCATTCCTTTTTATTGCTGAGTAGTATTCAGCCATAAATAGGAAGATATGTATAGATATACATTTTACTCAGCCATAAAAAGGAATGAAATATGTATCTTCCTATTTATATATCACATGTTTTTTAGCTACTCGTTGGTCAATGGGCACTTAAGTTGGTTCCATATCTTTGCAATTGCAAATTGTGCTGCAGTAAACATGTGTGCATTTGTCTTTTTCATATAACTTCTTTTCCTTTGGGTAGTGTATTAGTCTGTTTTCATGCTGCTTATAAAGACACACCCAAGACTGGGCAATTTAAAAAACAAAAGCGGTTTATTGGATTTACAGATCCACATGGCTGGGGAGACTTCACAATCATGGCAGAAGGCAAGGAGGAGCAAGTCACATCTTACGTGGGTGGAAGCAGGCAAAGAGAGAGCTTGTGCAGAGAAACTCCTGTTTTTAGAACCATCAGATATCATGAGACCCATTCACTATCATGAGAACAGCACTGGAAAGACCTGCCCCTATGATTCAATTATCTCCCACTGGGACTCTCCCACAATGCATGAGAATTATGGGAGCTACAGGATGATATTTGGGTGGGGACTCAGAGCCAAATCATATAATTCCACCTATGACACCCTTATATCTCATATCTTCACATTTCGAAACCAATCTTGCCTTCCCCACAGTCCCTCAAAGTCTTATCACATTTCAGCATTAACTCAAATGTCTACAGTCCAAAGTCTCATTGGAGACAAGGCAAGTCCTTTCTACCTATGAGCCTGTAAAATCAAAAGCAAGTTAGTTACTTCCTAGATACAATGGGGGCACAAGCATTGGGTAAATACCCTCATTCCAAATGGGATAAATTGACTAAAACAAAGGGGTTACAGATCCCATGCAAGTCTGAAATCCAGCAGAGTGGTAAAATCTTAAAGCTCCAAAATAATCTTTTACTCCAGGTCTCACATCCAGGTCACATTGATGCAACAGGTAGGATCCCACAGCCTTGTGCAGCTCTGCCCCTGTGGCTTTGTAGGGTATAGTCCCCCTCCTGGCTGCTTTCATGGGCTAACATTGAGTATCTGCAGCTTTTCCAGGTGCACAGTGCAAGCAGTTGGTGAATCTGCCATTCTGGGGTCTAAAGGACGGTGGCCCTCTTCTCACAGTTCCACTCAATGGTGCCCCGGTAGAGTCTCTGGGTGGGGGCTTCAACCCCACATTTCCCTTCCACACTGCCCTAGCAGACATTCTCCAGAAGGACCCTGTCCCTGCAGCAAACTTCTGCCTAGACATCCAGACATTTCCATACATCTTTTGATATCTAGGTGGAGGTTCCCATACCCCAATTATTGACTTCTGTGCACTGGCAGGCTCAACACCACATGGAAGATGCCAGGGCTTGGGGCTTGCACCCTTGAAGCCACAGCTTGAACTCTACATTGGCCCCTTTCAGCCATGGCTGTAGAAGCTGGGACACAGGGCACCAAGTCCCTAGGCTGCACACAGCATGGGGACCCTGGACCTGGCCCATGAAACCACTTTTTCCTCCTAGGCCTCTGGGTCTATGATGAGAGTCTGCAATGAAGATCTTTGACAGGCTCTGGAGACATTTTCCCCATTTTCTTGGGGATTAACATTCAACTCCGTTTTACTTATGCAAATTTCTGCATCTGGCTTGAATTTCTCCTCAGTAAAGTAAATTTTCTTTTGTACTGTCAAGCTCCAAATTTTCTGAGCCTTTATAGTCTGCTTCTCTTAAAACTGAATGCCTTTAACAGCACCCAAGTCACATCATGAATGCTTTGCTGCTTAGAAACTTTTTCCACCCATGTTTATAATCCCAGCACTTTGGGAGGCCGAAGCAGGTGGATCACCTGAGGTCAGGAGTTCAAAACAAGCCTGACCAGCATGGTGAAACCTTGTCTTTACCAAAAATACAAAAAAAAGAAAAAAAAAATTAGCCAGGCATAGTGGCAGGCACCCATAATCCCAGCTACTCGGGAGGTTGAGACAGGATAATTGCTTGAACCCAGGAGGTGGAGGTTTCAGTGAGCTGAGGTCACATCACTACACTCCAGCCGGGATGACAGAGTGAGACTCTGAAAAAAGAAAAAGAAAGAAAGAGAGAGAGAAAGAGAGAGAAAAAGAGAAAGGAAGAAGGAAGAGGAAGGAAGGAAGGGAAGGAAGGAAGGAAGAAGGAAGGAAGGAAGGAAGGAAGGAAGGAAGGAAGGAAAAAGGGAGATAAACTTATTCCACCAGATACCTTAAATCATCTCACTCAGGTTCAAAGTTCTGCAAATCTCTCTAGGGCAGGGGCAAAATGCTGTCAGTCTTTTTGCTAAAACATAACAAGAGTCACCTTTACTGCAGTTCCCAACAATTTCCTTATCTCCATCTGAGACCACCTCAGCCTGGATTTCATTGCCTGTATCATTGTCAACATTTTGGTTAAAACCATTCAACAAGTATCTAGGGAGTTCCACACTTTCCCACACTTTCCTGTCTTCTTCTGAGCCCTCCAAACTTTTCCAACCTCTGCCTGTTACCCAGTTCCAAAGTCGCTTCCTTATTTTCAGGTATCTTTTCAGTAGCACCCACTCTCAATACAAATGTACTGTTTTAGCCTGTTTTCATGCTGATGATAAAGACATACTCGAGACTAGGCAATTTACAAAAGAAAGAGGTTTATTGGACTTACAGCTTGCCATGGCTGGGGAGGCCACACAATCATGGTGGAAGGCAAGGAGGAGTAAGTCACATCTTATGTGAATAGCAGCAAGCAAAGAGAGAGCTTGTGCAGAGAAACTCCCATTTTTTAAACCATCAGGTCTCATAAGACTTATTCATTATCACAAGAACAGCACAGAAAAGACCTGCCCCCATGATTCAATTATCTCCCACCAGGTCTCTTCCACAAGATGTGGGACTTATGAGAGCCACAAGATGAGATTTGGGTGGGGACACAGAGCCAAACCATATCAGGTAGATACTCAGTAGTGGTAGATCTACTTTTAGCTCTTTAAGGAGTCTCCATACTGTTTTCCATAAAAGTTGTACTAATTTACACTCCTAACAAGAGTGTATAAGTATTCACCTTTCTCTGTGATATGGTTTGGATGTGTCCCCACCCAAATCTTATCTTGAATTGTAGCTCCCATAATTTCCACATGTTGTGGGAGGGACTTGGTGGAAGATAATTTAATCATGGGGGTGGTATCCCCTATACTGTTCTCATGATAGTGAATAAGTCTCATGAGATTTGATGTTTTTATAAGGAGTTTTCCCTTTTGCGTGGCTCTCATTCTCTCTCTTTTCTACTGCCATGTAAGATACGCCTTTTACCTTTGACCATGACTGTGAGGCTTCCCAAGCCACATGGAACTCAAAGTCCAATAAACCTCTTTTTCTTTGTAAATTATCCAGTTTCAGGTATGTCTTTATTAGCAGCATGAGAACAGACTAATACAGTAAATTGCTACTGGTAGAGTGGGGAACAGCTTTATTGATACCCAAAAATGTGGAAGTCACTTTGGAACTGGGTAACATGCAGAAGGTAGAACAGTTTGGAGTGCTCAGAAGAAGACAAGAAAATATGGCAAAGTTTGGAACTTCCTAGAGACTTGTTGAATGGCTTTGACCAAAATTCTAATTATGATATAGACAATGAAATTCAGGCTGATGTGGTCTCAGATGGAGATAAGGAACATGTTGGGAACTGGAGTAAAGGTGACTGTAGCTATATTTCAGCAAAGAGACTGGCAGCATTTTGCCCCTTTCCTAGAGATTTGTGAAACTTTGAACTGGAAGATGATTTAGGGTATCTGGCTGAATAAACGTATAAGCAGCAAAGCATTCAAGAGGTAACTTAGGTGCTGTTAAGAGCTTTCAGCTTTAAAAGGGAAACAGAGCATAAAAGTTCAGAAAATTTGCAGCCTGATGATAATATAGAAAAGAAAAGCCCATTTTCTGAGGAGAAATTCAAGCCAGCTACAGAAATTTACATAAGTAATGAAGTGCCAAGCGTTACTTGCCAAGACAATGGGGAAATGTCTCCAGGGCATGTCAGAAACCTTTGTGGTAGCCCCTCCCATCACAGGTCCAGTGACTTAAGAGGAAGAAATGGTTTACTGGGCTGGGCCCAAGGTCCGCCTGCTGTGGGCAGCCTAGGGACTTGGTATCCTGAGTTCCAGCCCTGGGTAAAAGGGGCCAAGGTGCAGCTCAGGTTGTGGCTTCAGACAGTGCAAGCCTCAAGCCTTGGCAGTCTGTTTCCATGTGGTACTGAGCCTACCAATGCAGAGAGGTACAGAACTGAGGTTTGGGAACCTCCACCTAGATTTCAGGGAATGTATGGAAACACCTGGATGTCCAGGCAGAAATTTACTGCAGGGGCAGGGCTCTCATGGAGAACCTTTGCTAGGGCAATGCAGAAGGGAAATGTGGGGTTGAAGTGCCCACACAGAGTTCCCATTGGGGCACTGCATAGTGGAGCTGTGAGAAGAAGGCCACCGTCCTCCCCCAGAATGGTAGATTCACTGACAGCTTGCACTGTGCACCTGGAAAAGCCACAGACACTCAACACCAGCCTGTGAAAACAACCAGGAGGGAAGCTCTATCCTGCAAAGCCACAGCTGCCCAAGACCATGATATCCCACCTCTTGCATCAGTGTGACCTGGATGTGAGAAATGGAGTCAAAGGAGATCACGTTGGAGCTTTATGATTTGGCTACCCTGCTGGATTTTGGACTTGCATAGGGCCTGTAGCCCTTTTGTTTTGAAGAATTTCTCCCATTTGGAATGGGTGCATTTACCTGATGCCTATACCCCCATTGTATCTAGGGAGTAACTAACTTGCTTTTGATTATACAGGCTCATAGGTGGAAGGGATTTGCTTTGTCTCAAATGAGACTTTGAACTGTGGACTTTTGAGTTAATGCTGAAATGAGTTAAGACTTTGGGGGACTGTTGGGAAGGCATAATTGGTTTTGAAATGTGAGGATATGAGATTTGGTAAGGGCTAGAGACAGAATGATATGGTTTGGCTGTGTCTCCACCCAAATCTCATCTTGAATCCCATAATTTCTACATGTTGTGCAAAGGACCCTGTAGGAGATAACTGAATCATGGCACTGGTTTTCACCATACTGTTCTCATGGTGGTGTTTAGGTCTCATGAGATCTGTTGTTTTTGTAAAGGGAAACCCCTTTCATTTGGCTTTCATTCTCTGTCTTTTCTGCTGCCATGTAAAATGTGTCTATCACCTTCTGCCATGATTGTGAGGCCTCCCCAGCCATATGGAACTGTGAGTCCATTAAACTTCTTTTTCTTTGTAAGTTATCCAGTCTGGGATATGTTTTTATCAGCAGACTGAAAATGGAGTAATACACCCCACATCTATGCGCAGATCTACTGTTTTTTGACTTAATAATGGCCATTCTTTTATATGTATATTTTGTGAAGTATCTTTTCAGTTTCCTTCCTGTTGCTCTTCTACTTTCTCATTGATGTGTAGAAATTCCCTGATAAAGTCTGTTCATAAATCTATGGTTGAATATTTTCAGATATTTTTCTAGTATGTAGTTGACCTGATCACTCATTTAATGCTGTCTTTTAATAAACAAAATTCTTAATTTTAATCATTTTAACCATTAATGTTTTTGACCCAAATTATGGTCCAATTGATCAATGTTTTTAATGTTTATTGTTGTGTTCTGCTTAAGAAATTATAGCCTGCTCAAAGATTATCAAAGTGGCCCCCTACATTTTACTCTAAAACTGTTACTGATTTACATTTCACATTTATGTCTGTGATCATTGAATCTTGAAGCAGAGGTGAAAATGCTTATTTCTGACTGATTTTGTTAACTGAACAAAAATTATCTCCTCATTGAACTACAGTGACACTTTTCTCATTACTCTGATGACTCTATAAGAATGTCTGTTTCTAGACTTTTCTATTTAGTGTCCATTATCTCCCTTTGTGTCACTACCACATTGTCCATTGTCATAATTACTGCAGCTTTACAGTAAATTATGAAAACAGGTATGGCAACTTTGATATTCAGATTGTGGTTGCTCTACGTCTTAGCATTATTATAGACATTTTAAAAATAGCTTGTCAATTTATACCCCCCATATATATGTGTGTGTATACATACACACACACACAGACATTTTATGAATTGTATTGAATCTATAGATTAACTAAGGGAGAAATTCACATCTGAACACAATTAAGTCTTCTGGTTTATGAACCTAGTATACCTTTCCACTTTATTTAGGTTCAAGTTAATTTCTCTCAAATGTGTTTCGTTATTTATATTTTGGGGTCTTGGACATCTATCATATTTATTTATTGATGTTTGTATTTAGTTAAATATATTGATATCTTTTAACAATTTTATTGAAGTATAATTGCTGTACATATTTAAAATGTAATATTTTATAAGTTTTGACATATGTATACAACTGTAAAATTATGACCACAGTCAAGATAATAGATAGATATAACATCCCCAAAAGTTTCTTAAAGTCTTATTGTAATCCATGCCTCCTGCCTGTGCCTTTCTTATCCCCACCCCTCATGCTACTAATCTGTTTTCTGTCACTATATATTAGTTTGTGTTGTCTAGAGATTTATAGAAATTGAATCATAGTATATGCTGATTTTTTGCCTTGCTTATTTAACTCAGCATAATTATTTTGAGATTTATCCATGTTTTTGTATATTTAAAGACTAATAATTTTGAGCATCTTTTCATGTTCTTATTTACCAATTATAAACCTTCTTTAATAAAATGTTACTCAAAACTATTGTCCTTTTAAAATCAGGCAGTTTATTCTCTTACATTTGAATTTTGAAAGATTGTTCTACAGTATGGATAAAAGTCCATTATCATATATGTAACTTACAATTATTTTCTGTCAGTCTGTGTCTTGTCTGTTTATTCTCTTCGCAACATCTTTCAAAGAGTGGACCTTTTTAATATTGGTGAAATCCAATTTACTCTTTCTTTTCTTTCATTATGTTGTATCAAAGAAATTTTTGCATAACTGAAAACCACAAATACTTTTTTTATGTTCTCTACTAGAAAGTTTATACTTTTAGGTGTTACATTTATGTTTATCCTATATTTTGACTGAATTTTCATATATTGTATAACATATGGATCAAAGTTTATTTTCCTGCATATGCATATCCAATATTTTCGGTATTTTTGTTGAAGAAAATTTTTCCTCCATTAGATTGCTTTTGTAACTTTGTTGAAAATCTATTATCCATGTTGGGTGGACCAATTTTTTTTTTTTTTTTTTTTTTTGAGACGGAGTCTCGCTCTGTCGCCCAGGCTGGAGTGAAGTGGTGCGATCTCCACTCACTGCAAGCTCCGCCTCCCGGGTTTACGCCATTCTCCTGCCTCAGCCTCCCAAGTAGCTGGGATTACAGGCGCCCACCACCGCGCCCGGCTAATTTTTTTTTTTTTTTTTTTTTTTTTTTGTATTTTTAGTAGAGACAGGGTTTCACAGTGTTAGCCAGAATGGTCTCGATCTCCTGACCTTGTGATTGGGTGGACCAATTTTTGAACCCTGTTCTGTTCCATTAACCTAATTGTCTATCTTGATGGCAATATCATATCATCTTCACTAATTTAGCTTCATAATACATCATGAAGTCAGATAGCATAAATTCACCAAATACATTCTTCTTTTCCAAAGTTGTTTTGGCTGTTTTTGGTCCTTTGAATTTTCATATGAATTTTAGAATTAGCTTGTCAGTTCCTATCTTGAATTGACATGTTTGAATTTTTATTAGAATTGCATTGAATCTATAGATCAGTTTAGGAAGTATTGATATATTTACCCACAGATATCATTTGATCCATAAATATGGAATTTATCTACATGTATTTAGGTGTTTTTAATCTCTCAATGATGTTTTGTAGTTTTCAGTGTACCTTGTCGTGTACATCTTTTATTAGATTTGTCCCTAAGAATGTCTATTTTTATGCTATATAAATGTTAGTTTTGATTTCAATTTTTGAGCATTTGCTAATTTATAGAAATACAATTGATTTTTGTGCATTAATTTTGTATCTTGCAATGCTGCTAGGTTCAATTATTATTTATAATGGATTTTTGTAGATTCCATTTGATTATTTATAAAGATGACTATGTTGCTTAAGATTAAAGAAAATTTTAGTTCTTCTTTTTTAATTTGGTTACTTTTTATTTGTTTTTGTTCCTTATTTGACTGGTTACAACCATCACCAGTAAGTAGAAATGAATGTTGAAAATGTTGAAAAGAAGGGCTGAGAGCAGTTTCCCTTATTCTTAACCTTGAGAGAAAAGCATTCAGTCTTTTGTAATTAAGTATGATATTAACTGTAGATATTAGGAATTGTCCTTTATCAGATTAAGATAGTTTGCTTCTATTTTTAGTGTGCCAAGAGATTTTTATGACAATAAACTTTGGATTCTGTCAAATATTTGTTCTCCATCTATTGACATAATTGTTTTTCTTTATAAATTTAGTAATAGGATGACTTACATTGATTTTTTTAATGGAGAACCATTCTCGGATTCCTGGTATAAATCTCAATTGATCATGATTTATTATTTCATATAGGTGCACTTTATTTTCTAAAATTGTATTAATAAATTTGCATCTATTTTATCAGAGATACTGCTCTGCAGTTTCTCTTTCTTGTAATATCACTGTCTGATTATCTGCCTAATATTGGCTTTATAGAATGAGTTGGAAAGTATGCTCCCTTCTTCAGTTTTCTGGAAGATGTTGTTAATTCTGCCTTAAATGTTTGGTATGATTTCCCCAAATAATGCTATCTAGACCTAAATTTTATTATTTGGAAACGTTTTTAACAGCTTATTCAATTACTTTGATAGATATAGTTTTATTCAGTTAATTTATTTCCTGCTGATTAAGCTTTGATATTTTCTGTCTTGCAAGAAATTCCAAGTTGTTGAATTTATTTGCATATAATTGTTCATAATTTTTCTTATCAACATTTTAATATCTGTAAAATCTATTAAAGAGGTCACATCTCTCTTTTCTGATACTGTTAATATGTTTTGATTTTTTCCTTGTAAATATAAGAAGTTTGTAAATTGTATTGCTCTTCTCAAATAAATAGTTTTTGGTTTCATCAATTTTCTATCTTCTATTTTGTTATGTTTCTCTAAGATATTTGTTATTTTCTTTCTTCTGCTTACTTTATGTTTAATTTGATTTTTTCCTACTTTCGTCAATTGTAATCAGAGATGATTGATTGACACCTTTATCAGTTACTAATAAAGATGTTTGTTATAAGGTTTTTCTTAAGTACTGCTTTGGCTATATTCAATACATTTTGATATGTTGTGTTTTTACTAATTTCAGAATACTTTCTGTCCTTTTGGGTTCTTCTTAAACCTATTTGTTATTTATAAGAGTGTTATTTCGGGCCTGGCGCCGTGGCTCACACCGGTAATCCCAGCAATTTGGGAGGCCAAGGCAAGTGGATCACGAGGTCGTGAAACTGAGACCATCTTGGCTAACACGGTGAAACCCTGTCTCTACTAAAAATACAAACAAAATTAGTCGTCGGTGGTGGCACGCACCTGTAGTCCCAACTACTCGGGAGGCTGAGGCAGGAGAATCGCTTGAACCTGGGAGGCGGAGCTTGCAGTGAACCAAAATCGTGCCACTGCACTCCAGCCTGGGCAACAGAGCAAGACTCTGTCTCAAACAAATGAAAAAGAAAATGTTATTTTATTTCCTAATGTTTTATAATTTTGTGAATATCTTCCTGCTATTCATATCTAAAATCACTCAATTGTCATCAGAAAACATACCTTGTATTACTTAAATATATTTAAATTTATTGAACTTATCTTTCATAATAAAATCTACCTAGGTAAAAGTTCTATGGGCACTTGAAAAAAAAGTGTCCTTTGCTCGTGCTTAGTGGAATGTTTTATAATTATTAATTTGGTTAAGTTGGTTTAGAAAATTGCTCAAGTTTTATCTATTCTTATTTATTTATTCTAATTTATATATCTTTAATGTTTTTGTATCTACTTATTTTGTTAATTACTGAGGAAGGAGTGATAAAATCTTTGTTATTTTGTATTTATTTATGTATCTTTGTATATATCTATTAATTTTGCATCATGTGTGTTATTTTGGGTTTTTCTTTAGAATTTTTATGACTTAATTGACACTTTTGTCATTATGAAATAAGTTTGTTAATCACTAGCAATATTCTTTGCTTTGAAATATATTTAGATTACATTAATTTTAACCACTCAAAATTTCCTCCTGTTACTGTTAGCAAGGTATGTAATTTTTAATCATTTGAACATTAACCTATGTTTCTGTTTATATTTAACATGGTTTTCTTATAAGCAACACATGCTTGTGCTCTGGTTTTTACCCAATATGACCATTCCTGATATTTTTTAAAGATTTCATCTTTTAAGGTACTTTTAGGTTCACAAAAAATTTAAAGAAAGGTTCAAAGATCTCCTCCTGCCCCCACACATTCATAGCCTCCTCAATTATCAACATCCCCCATCCAGTGGTACATCTCTTACAACTGATGAACCTACATTGACACATCATTGTCAGTAGACTCTATAGTTTACATTGGAGTTTACTCTTGGTGTTGCATATTCTGTGGGTTGGAGAAAAGTATGATGACATGTATTTGCCAATATACTGTAAGGCAGAGTATTTTCATTGACCTAACAATATCCTGTGCTCCACCTATTCGTCTCTGTCTTCCCTAACTCCTGCACACCACTAACCTTTTTATTGCCTCTATAGCTTTGAGTTTTCCAGAATTAAATATGCAGTCATGTGTTGCTTAACAACAGAGACAGGCTCTAAGAAATGCATTGTTAGGTGAGTTTCATGTGCAAACATCATAGCATATAGTTACACAAACCTGGACGTTATACCCTACCACACACCCAGGCTTATGATATAGCCTATTGTTCCCAGGATACAAGTCTGTTTAGCATACTACTGTACTGAATTCTTTAGGCTATTATAACACAATGGTATTTGTATATCTAAACATATCTAAACAGTAAAATTATAGTATAGAAGATAAAAAATGGTACATCTATACAGGATACATATCATGAATGAAGCTTGTAGGACTGAAAGTTGTTCCGAGTGAGTCAGTGTGTGAGTGGTGAATGAATGTGAAAAGCCTAGGACATTAGTATACACTATTGTAGACTTTATAAATACTGTACACTTAGGCTACACTAAATTTATACAAAATAATCAACTGCACTACAATGTTATGACAGCTATAATGTCACTAAGTGATATAATTTTTTCAGTTTATTATAACCTTATGGTAACTACAACAGTGGGAATATATGCACCCAGTTGTTTGACTGAAATGTCATTATGCAGTGTATGACTGTAATTGGAATCATATAGCATATATCGTTTTCAGACTGGCTTTTATTCATTTATTATGAACCTAAGTTTCTACCATGTCCATTTATGGCTTAATAGCTTATTTCTTTTTATCACTAAATAATATCCCACTGAACGGATATACTACAGTTTATTTATCAGTTCACTTATTAAAGGACACATTGATTGCCTTCAAGTTTTGGCGATTATGATTAAAGCCTCTATAAACATCCATGTGCAAGTTTTTGTATAGGAATAAGTTTTCAGCACCTTTGCATAAATACCAAGGAACATTATTGCTAGATTGTATAGTAAGGGTATGTTTAATCTTTTAAGAAACCACCAAACTGTCCTTCAAAGTGCCTGGAACATTTTGCCTTCCCATGAGCAATGAATGAGCATTCCTGTTGCCATATATTTTTGCAGAATTTGATGCTGTTAGTATTCTGAATTTCAGCCAGTCTAATGATTGTATAGTGGTATCTCATTGTAGTTTTAATTTGCATTTCCCTGATGATGTATGATGTAAAACACCTTTATATAACCTTATTTGTCATCTATATAAGATAAATCATAATAACTATAACTATATAACTATACAGGTTAATATAAAATGACCCAAATGTTATAATTAGCTGACAGATATTTCAGAGTAGCTGTTATAGTTATGTTTGAGGACAGAAAGGAAACATGTTCATGGTCATCGGAAAGAATGGGAATATCCACTGAGAAAGATAAACAATATAAAAATGAATATATCAAAATTCTAGAATTAGAAAAACAAGATTTGAAATTAGAAAAAAATACTGATTTACTTGGAGGGAATATATAGCATGATACTGAAAAATAATAAAAGTCAAAGAACAGTAATCTAAGTTTCCATCTTAAGGACCTAGCAAGAACAAATTAAAACAAAAGGAAGCAGAAATACGAGAACAATTTTTAAGAGAAGTAATAAAAATGGAAACAAAAAAAGGATAATACAGAAAAAAATAAGGCCAATAGGTCATTCTTTGGCTAAAACTATAGCCAGAATGATCAAGAAAAAAGAAAAAGAGAGAAGACACAAATTATAAATATCAAAAAATGAAAGAGGAAGCATCTCTATAGAGCCTACAAATATTAACAGCATGGAAAGAAAATGCTACATCAACTTTATGTCCATACATTTGACAACTTAAATAAAATAAACAAATTCCTAGAAAGACACAAACTATCTCAATCTTTCTCAAGAAGAAACATATAAAGACCAACATCCAGAAAAGAAAAGTGTGAACTCTGGTCGTGTGGTTTGGCTCATATCCCCACCCAAATCTCATCTCGAATTGTAGTCCCCATGTGCTGAGGGAGGATTCTGGTGGGAGGTGATTTTATTATGGGGGTGGTTTCCCCCATGCTGTTCTCATGTTAGTGAGGAAGTTCTCACAAGATCTGATGGTTTAAAACTGTTTGGCAGTTCTCCTGCTCTCTCTCTCCTGTTGCCATGTAGGATGACTTGCTTCCCTTTTGCTTTCTGCCATTATTGTAAGTTTCCTGAGGCCTCCCAGCCATGTGGAACACTAAGTCAGTTAAAACTCTTTCTTTTATAAATTACGCAGTTTCAGGTATGTCTTTATAGCAGTGAGAAAATTGACTAATACAGGAAATTGGTACTGGGAGCAGGGCACTACTTTCAAGATAACCTGAAAATGTGGAAGCACTTTAGAACTGGGTAACAGGCACAGGATAGAACAGTTTGGAGGGCTCAGAAGAAGACATGAAGATGTGGAAAACTTTGGAATTTCCTAGAGACTTGTTGAACACCTTTAACCAAAATGCTGATAGTGACATGGGCAATAAAGTCCTGGCTGAGATGGTCTCAGATGGAGATGCGGAACTTGTTGGGAACTAGAGTAAAGGTGACTCTTGCTATGCTTTAGCAAAGAGACTGGCAGCATTTTACCTAGTTCTAGAGATCTGTGGAACTTTGAACGTGAGAGAGATAATTTAGGGTATCTTGCCAAAGAAATTTCTAAGCAACAAAGTGTCAAGAGGTGACTTGGCTTTTTCTGAAAGAGTACAGTTGTATGTGTTCACAAAAAGATTATTTGAAATTGGAACTTATATTTAAATGGGATGCAGTGCATAAAAGTTTGTAAAATTTGCAGACTGACCATGCAGTAGAAAATAAAAATCAATTTTCTGGGTAGAAATTCAAGCCTGCTGCAGAAATTTGAGTAAGTAAGAAGAAGTCCAAATGTTCATAGCCAAGACAATGAAAAAAAATTTCTCCAGGGCATGACAGAGATCTTCATGGCAGCCCCTCCTATCACAGGCCTGGAGGCCTAGGAGGCAAAAATGGTTTTGCGGGCTAGTCCCAGGGTCCCACTGCTACGTGCAGCCTCAGGACTTGGTGCCCCACATCCAAGCTGCTCCAGTTCCAGCTGTGGCTAAAATAGGCCAAGGGCAGCTTGAGCTGTGGCTTCAGAGACTGCAACTCCCAAGCATTGGTGGCTTCCATGTGGTGCTGGGCCTGTGAGTGTGCGAAATACAAGAGTTGAGCTTTGGGAGCCTCTGCCTAGATTTCAGAGGATGTATGGAAATGTCTGGGTGTCCAGGTACAAGTCTGCTGAAGGATCAGAGGCCTCATGGAGAACCTCTACTAGGGCAATGCAGAGTGAATATGTGGGGTTGGAGCCCCCACACAAAGTCCCCACTGGGGCACTGCCCAGCATCACTGTGAAAAGAGTGCCACTCTTCCCCAGAGACCAGAATAGTAGATCCACTTTCATTTTGCACCATGCACCTGAAAAAGCCACAGGTACTCAATGCCAGTCCATGAAAGCATCCACAGGGTTATACCCCACAGAGCCACAGAAGCAGAGCTGCCCAAGGGCTTGGGAATCCAGCTCTTTCATCAGCATGCCCTGGATGTGAGACATGGAGTCAAAGAAGATTATTTTGGAGCTTTAAGGTTTAATGACTGTCCTGCTGGGCTTCAGACTTGCATGGAGCCTGTGGTGCGTTTGTTTTAGCCAATTTCTCCCATTTGGAATGGGAATATTTACCCAGTGCCTGTACCTTCATTGTATCTTGGAAGTAACTAATTTGTTTCTTATTTTACAGGCTTATAGGCAGAAGAGACTTGCCTTGTCTCAGATGAGACTTTGAACTTGGACTTTTGAGTTAATGCTGGAATGAATTAAGACTTTGGGGGACTATTAGGAAAGCAAGGTTAGTTTTGAAATGTAAGAAAGGCATGAGATTTGGGAGGGGAAATGACAGAGTGATATGGTTTGGCTCTGTGTCCCCATCCAAATCTCTTCTCAAGTTGTAATCCCCACATGTTGAGGAAGGGACCGGTGGGAGGTGATTGGATCACTGGGGAAGTTTATAGTGAGTGAGTTCTTCTGAGAACTGATGGTTTGGCATTTCCCTCCACCCTCCTGCCACCATGTAAGGCATGCCTTGCTTCCCCTTCACTTTCTGCCATGATTGTACGTTTCCTGAGGCCTCCCCAGTCATACAGAACTGTGAGTCAATTAAACCTCTTTTCTTTATAAATTACCCAGTCTCAGGCATGTCTTTATAGCAGTGCGAAAATGGACTAATATACCTGATGAACTTGCTTTCATACTATGACAAGAAAAATGCAGGCAAATAAACTAAAATCCACTATTTCAAAATTCTGAAATGAAAGTTACAGATAAAAACTAGTATCTACGTGGAAGAAACTATGGAACTTCAAAGTAGTTCAACAACATGTCAGAGCAAATAGAAGAAAGGATCAACACACTTGAAGATAAATCAATAGAAATTATCTAGTTTGAGGTGCAGAAATGAGAATGAATTAAAATGAATAGAGCATCAGGGATGTATGGGGCACCATCAAGTGTATCAATGAGCTGGATATGGTGGCTCATGCTGGTAATATCAGTACTTTGGGAGGCCAAGGCAGGAGGATCACTTGAGCCCAGGATTTGGAGACCAGCCTGGGCAATATAGCAAGACCACATCTCTACAGATTTTTAAAAAAATTAGTTGGCTTAGTGGTATGTGCCTTTTGCCTTAGCTACTCAGAAAGCTGAGATGGGAGGGTTACTTGAGCCCATAAGTTCTAGGTTGCAGTGAGCTGTAATTATCTCACTGCACTCAAGCTTAGGTGACACAGTGAAACCCACCCCCAGCTCCCCAAAAAGTCTGCTAACATACACATAATGGGAATTCTATAAGGAAAAGAGAAAAAGAAAAGAAAGAAAAATATTTGAAGAGATAATGATCAAAAACTTTCCAAATTTAAGGCTTCATCCAAGAGTTTCAACAAACTTCAAGTAGATTAAATTCAAAGAGAACCACACCTAGAAAAAACATAGTCACATCAACAAAAATCGAAGACAAAGATAAGAACTTAAGGACAGCAGAAGGAAAAGTATCAAGGGCCTTCAATAAGATTAAGAGTTGACTTGTCATTAGGAACAATGGAGCCAAATTCTTGTCAATCAAGAATTCTATGTCTAGGTACCCTTCTTTCTAAGATGTGATAGCCAGAAGCTCTGCCAATAAAACTATGGAAATTTAAAACAATTGTCATATAACATGAATATATACAATTTTTATTTGTCAATTAAAAAATAAATCTAAAAAACTAAGACATTTTCAAGTTAACAAAAACAGAAAATCTATCTCTAAAAGATCTGCTCTACAGAAAGCACTAAACGGAGTCTTTCAGGCCAAAATTACATTAGATAGTAACATAAATCCATACAAAAAATATATAACATCAATAAAGGTAACTACATAAAAAATATAAAAGACAATATAAATTCATGCTTATAACTATCTTGTTTTAAAAAATTATTGCATTAAGAAAAAATTATAAAGCTGTTATTCATTAGGCTTATAGAATTATAAAGATATAATTTGATGACAACAATAGCGCAAATAATTTTGATAAGAATACTGTGGTTCTTGTCCTCAGGAAATATACTGAAACTACTAGGATAAAAAAACATGATTTCTCCAACTTACTCCCAATGATTCAGAGATAACATAACCATTAGTGAATCTCCTATTATTTGAGGGTCCTTTGTACTATTTTTACAATCTTTGCATAAGACTAAAATTTTCTTTTTAAAATATAATCATAAAAACTCAAAAAAAAAATAAAGTTTTAAATGACAAAAAAACAAAGCCATAACACAAAAGTCAACAGTTAGCTTTCTCCTATGGAACAAGGATGCAACCTTTTATGTTGTTCTATGTCTTCATTTTGCAAAGAGAGAAATTGAATCCTAGAGTATATAAGAAGACTGGAATGTGTAAAGGACTGTCCAAAATGACACAAGCAGTCAGTGACAGAGCCAGCTCTGACAAATAGGCCTCCTAATTCTTCCTGAGTTCTTTTCGCTCTCCATTTGCTTTGTTCCATAGCCAAGCCTTTTATAATTCTCTTTCGGTATTCTTTATTCTGCATCACTTCAAATATTTAATTCTGGAACAAATACTAGCATATTAAAAACATACAAAGAGTTTATCTGCTAACAACATACAAATTCATTCATTGTGGTGCATACCTAGAACTCACTAACTTTTATTGAAATTAGTATTTGACTTCTGCATAAGATACTAGCTGGTGTCAAATTTCTGAAGCCACTGTTATTAAGATAATATCCTTTCCCAGGAATTCAGAGCCTGTGGAACTGGGGCCAAGTTAAGGAAATAGAAAACTGAAAGCTGCTGGTATGCATGCTGCATGTTTACGATTACTGTTGTATGACACCAAATATTGTGGTTTTTCTTTCTTCCTCAATTATTTGGTGTGTGGATGAGAAATCATTTGTTGAAAGCACTTGGAACATTTTACCTACCTTGGAACCAATGCTGAGGCTCCAAAAGGGAGACTTGGCTAGTGAGGACATTCTGTGTATTCTTAGCTAAGCATTGAAATATGAAGAAGCAAAATAGAAGGTGAAGTTTAGAAATGGCGGGGCTTTTCAATATAAAATCCTATGTTTGCGTATCTTTAAAATGAAAGATTTCTATCATATTTTGCAAAAGAAAGTGAATGTTTCTGTATCATTTCTACTCTGTCTGATTTGAATATTTGCATCTCTCGAAAATGGAATCTCATGATTTCTGTATGGTATTAAACCAGATATAATTGTTAAAGATATTTCAGGGCCTGGTCATAATAAGCAGTCTCCAAACTTACAGCAGTGTACTGATCAGCATTCTTTGGAAGGAGTTTGTTTACAAGTGGTAAATCTACCTTGCCCTTTA